>NW_025861658.1:567015-578866 GCF_002878395.1 Capsicum annuum
TATCCCACCAAATGGGTGGATAACTTATCCCGGCACTATTTATTAGTCCCGAGATAAGTTATCTCGAATATTGCCAACCAAATATGCATTAAAAATTTTATCCAAGGATTATTATTTTATCCCGGGATTATTTGTTTGTTTACCTTACACCAAACGAACCCTTAATGCACTATTCAGTGCTGGCGAGTTATGAACACCCGATACTTATATGTTTTTGCATGTTTCTTATTTAAACCAAACAAGTCAGTCAGATCATGGTTTCATCATCATATTCAGATTATCATATTCATGTTGACCAATTATCAGTTGTGAGTCCTGTTAATTCAACCAATACCAGTGTCAGTACAGTTGGAAGTAGCATTTAGCACCAAGAAATAGTATAGGACTGAGACCTTTAGTAGTAGTCCCTAAGTTCCAGAACTGTGTGACTTGTGTAGGTTATAAGATTTCACCCACCAGTAGAGGACTGACACTCTCATAGGGGTCACCCGCCAGTATAGGATTAATACCCTAGTCCTTCGAGACATTAGCATAGTAGATCCACACAACCAGTGTTAGTACCATGGCAGGGTACTGACACTCTTCTATTACAAGTTTGAACCTGATTAGCTTAGATTGGGGCATTCTAATTACATGATATCTCCAATAGTTTTAGTCTAGTACTCAGATTATATTAGTTTGGTGTGCATGATAAAGTGTTTTGTTTATCAACTATTTAGTCAGTTAGTTTAGAAAATTATTTTACTACATGCTTTACTTGGTCAAGTATTTGTTTTACATGTTCTTCAATTCATGCTTCATATCTATATGTACTTCAATTAGTCCTTATCTCACTTACCATACATTTCAAGTATGACCGCATGCTTTATTTTGCGCAATATTAATTTCATAATATAGGTTCAGATGTTCAGTTCCCCAATCACCCTTAGTCGGTTCAATGTCATTCAGAAGTAGTTGTGGTGAGTACTCATCCATCGAGGGAAAATTATTGATAGTTATTTTTAATACCTTCTTTATTTAGTCAGTCGGAGTTAGTTGGGGGTTTGTCCCATCAACTCTTTATGTTTTAGAGGCTTTCAGATAGTCAGACTTGTTTTCAGTTGTATTAGTAGTTCAGACATGTTGGGTGTTATTTAAGCACAACATCTTGAGAGTACTTCTTACGATTTTATCTTTCACATATGATGTTTTACTATTATTTCATTCAATGCTCACAACAGATACCAGATCACCGGTTAGCTTGGGTCACTCGTGGCCTTATGCACTGTTTTACAACTAGGAAATAGTCTCGGGTTGTGACATACTTCATATTAGAGCCTAAGGTTTTAAATTGTCCTAGGGTGTCCAAAATTTGCATGGTTAGATTCTTGTGCATGGGTGTGAAACACAGCACACTAAAGGCCGAGAGGCTACAAAATGTTTTAGGTAAGTTTCCCCTCTATCAGTATTCATGTTGTTCAAATGAGCGTAAGCTCTATTGAAATATTTTTTCTAAATTCTCCTCCATACATTTAAAGAAAATGCCTCCTATAAAAATAATAGAAGAAGGAACGAGGATTAGCCTGCACCACCACTTGTTTATGAAGACCCTCTGAACAAACATGCTGAATTTAGGACTTCTTTTACTATTTAACCCTGACTATAATTTCTCAGAATAACCAGCAGGCTGTTGCAGCATTCAATCTAGTAATGAGCACAATATTAGCTAGGATTCAAGATAGCACTCGGATTAATCCTGCTTTATTTTTTGGATCCAAGTCTGAGAAGGATACATAAGAGTTTCTTGATGGTGTTCAGAAAGTACGAATATTATAGGTGTTACTACTACTGAGAGTGCTAATTTAGTTTCATACCAATTTTAAAAAGTGGATCATTCTTGGTTTAAGTAGTGGAAGGAGGACAAAGGTGTTGAGGTAGGACCTATAGAGTGGAGTGAGTTTGATATGGCCATTTTAGATAGATTATTCCCACTTTAGTTAAGGGATACCAAGGTGCAGGTGTTTATAAATTTAAAGTAGGGTTATATAAGTGTGAAGGAGTAATCACTCAAGTTTACCCAGTTGGAAAAGTATGATCCGACTATGGTGGCTGATTCTAGGGCCATAATGAGTAAGTTTGTGTCTGGTGTGTCAAATGATGTCGTAAGGAGTGTAGAAAATCTATGTTGATTAAGGAGATGGACCTTCCAAGGCTAATGTTTCATGCTCAGCAAATTGAGAAAGAGAAGATCAAAGATAAGGATTAGGAAAATAATAGGGCCAGAATAGGTAGCTTCAACTTCTAACAACAAAGGTCAAATAGTGGGAATTGATCTCAATTCCACAAAAAATCTTCAGCTCCATCGCCATCTTCAACCAATGCGCTAGTGCCTATGTTAAGGTAGGATAATTAGTGTTGAGCACCGGGATCTAAGTTCTAGGGTAGTGTGAATAGTGCTTGCACCAATCCACTTTGCAGAAGAGGTAGTAAGAACCACCAGTGGGACTGTAGGGAAAGTAGTGATACATTTTTTGGATATGGAAAGCCAATCCACAATATTAGAGATTTCCCACTGGTTGCCCAAAAGGGTTAAGACTTTAGTCAACCAGGTCAGTCTACTTTCACGTCGGCTCTAATATGTCACCTAAATCAGAAGGGCTCCACCTCCAGCGCCACCTGTAGGTAGCATCAGAACTAACTTTATAATCTCCATACTTGACATGATCATGAGAGTTCTCCTGATGTGGTTACGGGTACGTTCCAAGTCTTTCTCCTTCATGTTTATGCATTGTTAGACCTAGGAGCATCACTTTCTTTTATGACTCTCTATAATGTAGTAGACTTTGGCATCAGTCCCGACATAATGGCAGAACCTTTTTTAGTGTCTACCCAAATGGGTAGTTCTATTATAGCCAGACGAGTATACAAATATTGCTCGATCATAGTGTCTCTGAAAGTCACTTAAGTTGACCTTGTAGAGTAAAAGATGACTAATTTTGATGTCATTCTTAGCATGGATTGGCTCCACTTGTCGGTATTCCTCAGTTGATTGTAGGAATAGAATAGTCCAATTATAGTTTTCTAATGAGCCTGTTATTGAATGAAGGGGTACTACTTCAGCGCGTATAGGTCGGTTTGTTTACTATTTTAAGGTAGGAAATATGACATTCAAGGGATGTGTTTACTACCTCATCTGATTAGAGAAATCAAATTCTAAAACTCAAGTCTTGAGTCTGTTCCATTAGGGAATGAGTTTCCATAAGTGTTCCTTAAATATCCTCTCGGAGTTCTTCCCAAGAGGGATATTGAATTCAAAATAGGCCTTCTCTCAGATACCCAGCCTATTTCAACTCCACCTTATAAGATATCTCCAACTGAGCCTAAAGAGTTGAATAAACAGTTGAAAGACCTCTTGGATAAGGGTTTAATTAGGCCTACTATTTCTTGGTGGGGTGCTCTAGTTCTCTTCAGATATAAGAAAGATGTTTCTCTCAGAATGTGAGTAACTTCCATTAGTTGAACAAAGTCACAATAGAGAATAAGTATCATCTTCCCAGGATTTATGTCTTGTTTGACAAACTTTAGCTTGCAAACTATTTCTCTAATATTTACCTTAGATTTGCCTAATATTATCTCAGAGTCTAAGAATATGACATCCTAAACACAACCTTCAGAACTTTTTATGGTAACTTTGAATTTTTAGCTATGTCTTTTAGACAAACGAATACTTCTACAACTTTTATAGACTTGATGAATAAGGTATTCAGAAGTACTTATACATGTTCATCATAGTCTTTATAGATAACATCCTCGTCTATTCTCGGAGTGAAAGTAATTATGCAGACCATTTGAGGCTTGTATTTTAGACCCTTAAGTATCACAAATTATTTACTAAGTACAACAAGTGTGAATTCTAGTTGAGATCATTATATTTCCTTGGTCATATCATTTCTGATGATAATATTTGAGTTGACCCTCAAAAGACCAAAGTAGTAAGAAACTGGCCAAAGCCCATCTCTCCATAAGATATCAGGAGTTTCTTGGGTTTAGGTGGTTACTACAGATAGTTTGCTGATGGATTTACTTCTATTTCTTCTCCTATGTGTTGACTAACCCAAAAGAAATTCAAATTTATGTAGTCAGATTCCTGTGAGAAGACATTTTTAGGAGTTGAAGACTCAAATAACTTCTGCTCCAGTATTAACTCTACTAGAGGGTACAGATGGGTTTGTAGTTTTAGAGTTTGTCTTGGTTATGTGTTTATGTAATGAGGTAAGGTCATAGTCTATGCCTCTAGGTAGCTTAAACCTATGAAAAGAATTACCTAACTCATGATCTTAAATTGGCAGCAGTTTTTTTTGCCTTAAAGCTTTGGAGGTGTTATCTTTATGCGGTTTATATTTATGTGTTTACGAATTATAAGAGTTTATAATATGTGTTCACTTAGAAGGATCTAAATCTTCATGATAGAGGGAGGCTTGAATTATAGAAAGACTATGATACAAAAGTGTTGTATCACTCGGGTAAGGCCAATGTAGTGGTTGGTGCCCTTAATAGATTGCTTATGGGAAGTGTTGTGCATGTTTAGAGGGCTTAAGAAGAAGTTAGTTCTTCAGGTTCATCATCTTGATAGATTAGGTGTTAGATTTGTTAATTTTGTCGAAGGAAATATATGGGTTTAGAATGGTTTGGAATCTTCAGTGGTAGCCAAAGTGAAGGAAAAACAAGAAGGGGATCCTATTTTGGTCATGTTGAAAGAGACAGGTTGAGATCAAAAAGTTAAGGTTTTCTCACAAGGGGGATATAATGTGCTTCGCTTTTATGGTAGGTTATATGTTTTGAGTATGGATGATTTTAGGCAGAGAATATTAGTGAAGTCACGCGATGTGGGGTATTCTATTTACCCAAGAGACTCTAAGATATACCATGATTTGCAGGAAGTCTATAGGTGGAATGGTATGAATAAAGATACTATGGAATTCGTGGTTGTGTGTGCGAATTTTCAGTAGGTTAAGGTTGAGATCCAAATGCCTAGTGATATACTTTAGGAGTTTAGAATACCTACTTAGAAATAGGAGGTGGTGAACATAGATTTTGTTCCAGGGTTACCTCATACGGGTCATCAACATGATTTAATTAGGGTCAATATTGATTGAATGGCTAAGTAAGGCAATTTCTTGCCAGTTCATACTTAGTATTCAATCGAGTATTATGCTAGACTCTATTTGAGCGAATTAGTAAAGTTGCATGGAGTTTCATTGACTATCATTTCAAAATATTTGGAGGGCTTTTCAGAAGGATCTTGGTACCCACGACTATTTCAGTATAGCTTTTTATCCTTAGCCAGATGTCCAGGACAAGTAGACCATTCAAACCATAGAGGATATGTTGATATATTATGTTATCGACTTCAAGGGTAATAGGGATAACCTCTTACCCTTTATTGACTTTGCATACAATAACATCTATCACTTCAGTATTCAGAAGGCTCTATTTGAGGCTCTCTATTAGATATCATATTTGTTGGTTTTAAGTAAGTGATACTACTTTTATAGGGCCAAATTTGGTGTATGGGGAATTAGATAAATTTTAGTTGATTTGAGAAAGGCTAAAGACATCCTAGAGTTGATAGAAATCTTAGGTTGATGTGAGGAGAACAGATCTTAAGTTTTATGTTGGTGACTTAATTTATTTGAAAATTTCACCCATGAAAGGGGTGAATAGGTTTGGTAAGAGAAGAAATGCAGTCCCTACTATATTGGCCCATATAGGATATTGATCCATTTTGGGAAGGTAGCTTATGAATTGGAATTGCCTGCAGAATTGGCATCAATGTATTTGGTGTTTCATATCTCTTTGCTAATGAAATGCATTGATGACCCAACTTCTGTCGTTCCTCTAGAGAGTGTGACGTGAAAGATAGCCTTTCCTTCAAATTAATCCCAGTTGAAATCCTTGACCGACAAATTTATAGGTTGAGAAATAAGAAAGTTGCCTTAGTAAAGGTTTTGTGGAGGAATCAGTCCGTTGAAGAAGCTACTTGGGAAGTAGAAGCAGTTATGCGAGCCAATTACCCCCACCTTTTCTATAGAAATTCAGGTTTGACTTAACGTAATGGTTTTTCTTAAGTAATTCTTTAGTTCTCTATCTCAGCTATATAACCATCATCATGTCATAACGTGTATTCATGAATTTAGTTCAGTCTATGCATCATGTTTTAGAATCAGTTATTTCGTCATGTCTCAGTTCATACAGTTTTTTTAGGGGGATAAATTATCCCAACGGAGAGATATTATAATACCCCACATGATTCTAGATGAGCTTCTAGCTAGTCGTCACATGTTTAGAATTCCCAAATCCATTATTTCACATTAAGTACAAGTGACATGGCCTTTTTATCATCCCAAGATTTTGAACAATTTATTTTTTACCTTTCTGAGTTCGAAACTTTGATTTGTGACTTGAAATATGTTTAGGAATGTTAAAAGGGTTATCCTAAAGATTTTCAAAATTTTCAAAATAGGTTTACAATGATTTTGGGACACAGACTATTTTAGGGTGGATGACTCAGCATATCCTATTTTTGGATGGATCAACCCAACATATCCTATTTTAGGGCGGATAAACCCAACATATCTTATTTTAGTATGTATGAACCTGGTATATCATCTATAACTTCTTGTCATTGTCATTGCCATGTCATTGTAATATCCTATTTTAGGACGGATGAACCTGTTTCCCTTGGCATTATCTGTAGCTTCTTGTCATTGTCATTGTCAAGTCGTTGTGATATCCTATTTTAAGTCGGATGAATTCGGTGTCCTTTCCATTGTTTGTAACTTTTTGTCATTGTTATTGTCATATCATTTGGATATCCTATTTTAGGGAGGATGAACATGTTGTCCTTTCCTACGAATTGAATTGTTATCTTCCCCAATTTTTTACTTGTGAAGTTTTATATTCTTGCATCACTTAAAGAAAATATTCATTAAAAAATGATTGTCTTGTATTCCAACATCGAGTTTCAACTTTGAATACGCAATTGTCATTTGAAGTCATGAAATTTGCTTAACTAACTTTGAATTATTGAATCTAATCTTGTCAAAAGCTAGAATGATTTCAATATAAATGGAAAAGAAAATTTTTATTAGATTGAGTCTGAACTCAAGAGCGGAATGCCTACGTATCTAATTTAAAGTCAGGTAATGTAGTTCATGAGTACAAAGAGAAACATAAACAAAAGTAGGAAATTTTATTGATTAGAAATTGGATTGGTACTTTGCTTGATGGTTTTGTCTTTTCAATTTCTTTGATGTGTTTCCTTGTCCTTAAAGCGATCTCTATATGATCACTTTGGACAATAACTGTGCTTGTGGTAGTGTAATTGATGTTGCGTAGCTGCCCTTGTTGTACTCTAAATTTGCTCTTCTTAATTAAATCTTTAATCTTGTTCCTTAGTGATAGACTTTCCTTAATATCATGACCTTGGATATTTGAATAATATGCATACCTTTTGGCAAATTCAAAATTTAAAGGTGTGTATTTAGAGATCCAACTTTTTCTTAGTTTCTAAACTCCTTAAGGAAGGAATCTTTGGAAAATACCAGCCAAAGGTCAGTTAAAGAGGTAAAAGTATGAGGTTTCATCTTCTTTGATTGATGAGAATTGGATGATATTGTATAAGACTACTATTGAGAATCATGTTGGTATGAATTTGGGTATTGAAAACTCTAAGGATTATAGGGGTCAAAAAACAACATATGTTTGTTGGTATTTTGATCATGTTTTTATTGAGGTAGGATGGTTTATATATCTTCTCCTAATTCTTCATTCGACGAAGCTTTCTGTGATTAGAAAGTATCTTGTATTACGGAAATATCAATAACTTTTCTTGTCTGAATTCCATATTCTATCTTTTTTCGATTAGAATTAGATCATCGAAGCTTTGAAAGCATGAGCAAAATAACTTTTGGTAGTATATACCATCTAGAATCTTCAAGAAAACTTAGACCAATTTTTCTTCAAGCACATGAGAATGTATCTTAGAAGCTTCTAATCTCCATCATGTTGCATAATCCTTAAAATATTCATGAGTTACTCTTTACTTCAAGGAAGTCTAGCATCATCAGATCAACTTTTCTATTAAACTTATATTGTCTCACAATGTCTTAGGCCATGTCTTCCTATGTATGCCACTTGTAAAAGTATTGTTTGACATATCAAGTGAGTGCTACTCCTAACAATATCTAAATGAACAATCTCATTAGAGGAGCTTCGTTGTATCCTATACTAATTAATCTACCACAATATTCCCTTAGATGCGTGATTGGGTCTCCATACCCATAAAACACATTGAATATTGAAACTTTATATCCAAAAGGCAAATCAACCCTTAAATGTAGAAACAGTTTCTCATACCTTTAAGGTGTAGACACTCATCCAACCTTTTTTCTATGTCAATAAACTCTTATGTTACCATGTTTTTCAAAGTACCAAGGAGATAAATAAGTAGATATAGGTAAGAAGGTATTTTATGCTGGGGAAAAAGTAAAATTTGTGTTAGAAAAGGATCAAAAGGTTTAGGTATACTTTTTAAATTTGCAAATTCTTAATTGATTTAGTGTTCAAATGTTACACAACCTTAAAACAAAATAAACAAACTAAACAAAAGTTACCGCATTGAACATATAAGTTTGAAACATAATAAAGATAAAACCAAAAGCTATTCCGTGATTAAGACTATGACTTAATAAGTAATCTAAACGTAGAAATTTGATATTCTAATGCATGAAATAGATGATAGTGATAAACATGATGCTAAATTTGAAATTATGGTTGTAAAGAAGATAAGGGGGCTAGGGAAATGGACAAGTTTGACTTTTGTCGAACATTCAATTTGTTGATTTGAAAAATCCTTTGTGATTGATATCACATCATATTATTAATCCATCCAACTTCATAAAGAAAAAATGATAAAATAGGAGAAAGAAAATTTTATTATGATGAGAACAAACTCATTGAATGAGCGCCTACATATCCCTTTTATAGGGAAATCAAGTCGAATGTAGTTCCAAATACATAGAAGAAAAAAATGAAAGAACTCCATTGTGTAAAGATTAAAGTAATTTCAAATGTTTGAAAGCCCGGAGAGCAAAATCAACATGAACGTCAAGACTTTAATCACCTTTATAATCCATCTAAAGAGTTCCAAATAAGTGCAAGCCATACATAGAAAATTAATCAGCATCGAGATTAGCCCTGTCATATTTATCACCTTCGTATCAATCATTATTTCAATTTAGTCTTGTAAAGTTTGACATTTTTTAGTGGTGTTCCCTTTCATCCCTAAATAATAAGAACATGCCTTAGAGTGATCTGGCTAATTTGCATATGTATCCCTTACAATGGTAGGAATTAAAGCGATGTAGTCAGCAACCCTTAATCTCTCATAAAGTTGGGCTATGGGCTCAGCCAAAGGAGTGTACTATCTAGGTGGTTTTTTCTAAAACTTACCTCGAGGCATGACCAATTTATTTAATTGTTGATTTGTTGGTGAATTTTGTAAGACACTGGAATGTAGTTTGATGTTGAATCAATGGATAAATGTGGGTAAAATAGTTTGAGAATGAGGCTTTGTAAATTATTGGGGATAATAAGTTTGGGCATAATTTGGTGTTGGAATAATTTCTAGCGATGGATATGAAATCAATTGAGCAATATTTCTTTACTATTCTCTCACTTCCTATTAAATTTTGTAGTTCACTTTTAACTGGCGATATTCATCCTTATCATGACCAGGCATTCCGGAATGGAAAGCATACTAATTTTTGGGATCAAAGAAAGAACTTGACGAGCAATAGGAACCAGTAATATTTAACTACAGAATACCATGTGGCTTCAATATTTCAAAAGTGATTGATTAGTCATAGCTTGGTGTTTGCTCACTTCGGCCTTTGAAGCTTTGATTCCTCATTGATAGTTATCTTCTCTTTATCCCTGAATTGTGGCTCAACCAAACCTACCTTGTCATATCTTAGAGCTTCTACTATGAACTTGCTCTTTCGCCAATGGTTAGACCACCCAATAAAGTAACTTGCCAAATTGTCCCAAGAGACCCACTTGCTTGTATCCTTCTCCGCATACCACATCAATGCTAGACCTATAAGTGGCCTGACAAAATGCTTCATCTGAAGATCATTACTTTTTTGGATAATTACTATCACATAGAGGTAGGCCATAAAATGAGAATGGAGATTTCCATACCTATCGTATAGCTGAAATTTCAAGTCCCTAATTCTATCCTTACTTTCTTCTCCTAATTTGAATAAATTATCCATCTTGAGTTGTTGAGATAACCCTGCTTTATAGTTAGAAACCTTTTTTTCTATTTTTTTTCTTTCCCATCTTCGTCAACCTATTGAGTATTTTTGGTAGTACAATTGAATAAAAACTCAAAGATGCATCATAATCTGGCATAGGAAAGGTCGACAATATAGGAGACTATGTAATGTAGGTAGGAGAAATAAAGTGTTTCAGATAATAAATCTAAAAAACCTAGTGGCATATCAGTTGAACCACAAATATTAGTTATTATTCCTCTGATTCTTTCTATCTTTCTTTCCATACTCAGATACATGACTCAAATGGAGTAACTTTGCATTGGTGCAACCCCAAACTCCTATATTCAGCTCTGTTATTGGCAAGATTGATAAACATTGCTTAACTGACCATTCTTGATGTTCAAATTTAGTCAACCTTAGAAAAAATAGACTCACGATTGGTGAACAAGTACGCACAAAATGTCTAGTGTAAATACTCTACTCATTTGAAAATAATGAGTTATGCTCATCCGCAGTGTATTGAAGTTATGAAAGCTCGGCAAAGATAGAGTACAACACAAATATGATAACATGAACTACCCCAAGACGTAAGTTTTTAATTTGATTTATGTTCGGGGGTGTAAGTCCCTGTCTCGGGTAAGTTTTGGATTTTTCAGAAAAGGATTGGACCCCATTGGATTTCCCAAAATAGTAGCCCACTGCGATTTCACCGTAATACGATGGTTATAGCAATGGTTTCCTTGGCGCTTCACGACAGAGGGTAAAACAACAATTGTCATTTTCTAGTGACTCACCGCAATTGCACCGTGTCATGGTGAGTATAGCAATGAGGTAGTCACCGCATCGCGGTGAAGCCTTTAACGACATTCCAATTATCAATTTTAATTTCTAGGGGCAGTTTAGTCTTTTTCCACGCCCACCAAATCGTGAAAAAAGAAGATTTAACCCTATTCTAAGGATATTACACTCATTCCTAATGAAATTTCTCTCCAAGAAAACCCTAGAGCTTCAACTTTAACTTTAAGAAATCCAAGGTCTCACCGTTACTTTTTCAAGATGACCAACAATTCAAGTTTATGGATTCAAGAACTTCAAGAAGAAGCTTCAAAAACATCATTAGAAATTCAAAGTTCAAGCTTATACATCCAATTAATCAAATAAGGTATGTGGGGTTATGAACAAGGATACTCCTTTTATCCTTTTGCCCAAAACTATCTTTTAAAGATGAATTTACTTGAATTGCAGTTATGGTTCATACCCAAAGTATCTTGTTTTGAATTATGGATTTATAAAATGATTTAAATGTTAAATTGCATGCTTGTTCTCATCTATTCATGTCTTGAATTAAAGATTTTCAATTGAGATTTAAGCATGATACTATGTTCCAAGTTATTTGAAAGAAAGCATGAAATTTAAAGGCTTTAAGTGCATCAAGATTACACATGCTCATGTTTTTATTCATAAGATTCATATTGTGATTTTGATTTCATTATCTTGACTGGAATTATTGAAGTATTTCAATAAGTTTATTG
>NW_025861658.1:578966-579371 GCF_002878395.1 Capsicum annuum
TCTCCAAGAAAACCCTAGAGCTTCAACTTTAACTTTAAGAAATCCAAGGTCTCACCGTTACTTTTTCAAGATGACCAACAATTCAAGTTTATGGATTCAAGAACTTCAAGAAGAAGCTTCAAAAACATCATTAGAAATTCAAAGTTCAAGCTTATACATCCAATTAATCAAATAGGGTATGTGGGGTTATGAACAAGGATACTTCTTTCATCCTTTTGCCCAAAACTATCTTTTAAAGATGAATTTACTTGAATTGCAGTTATGGTTCATACCCAAAGTATCTTGTTTTAAATTATGGATTTACAAAATGATTTAAATGTTAAAGTGCATGCTTGTTCTCATCTATTAATGTCTTGATTTAAAGATTTTCAATTGAGATTTAAGCATGATACTATGTTCCAAGTT
>NW_025861659.1:0-4239 GCF_002878395.1 Capsicum annuum
TTTGAAAATATTGATTTGCATCCATAGAGTCGGGATGATTTATATTGGTTTTAACCTCGCAAAGACGAAATGTTGTGTTATTGATACCATGTTGATGTTGAGGAAAATTAAAATATTTTGAGCTAAAATGTGTTGAGTTAGGAATCCACAAATTGATATGATTTGATAAATGAGAAAGAGATTTGATTTGGTCTTTATGATAGACCCTTGCGATGTTGTGGTGTATTTCTAAAGAGATTTGATTTGGTCTTTATGATAGACCCTTGTAATGTTATGGTAGATTTCCTAACGCGTTCTGAGCTAGTCGGCGAGTATTACTTAGCACCGAGAGGAAAATTTGGTATTTCCCCAAACCTATGTGCCACCGTAGGGATTTTGATGATGATATTGTTGGCCACATAGTCGAATTGTGATTATGAAATCTTTAAGGTTGTACTCCCTGGAAAGAGGACTACACTCCCGCCATGGGAGTGCTCTCCCTAGGAGGGCAAACGTTGGTATTCCACGTGGCTCACGTGGGGTTGTCGGTTATAGGAAACTCCCCTATCTATACGAGTATGTTTCTTGAACTATCGAGTCGCTCCGAGTCTTGAGTTGATGAGTTTGGTTATCTATAATGAGTCATGAGAATTTATGATGAATATTGATGAATTTATGATGATTTATGGGATATTACTTATGTTTTCCTCTCAATAATATTATGAGAAGTATGTATAATGAAATTCAAGCCATGTGAGTCTTCATTTTCCATACGCATGTTTTATGAAATCAAAGATATTATTCAAATTATTGCGTGCACCCTCACATATTTAGTTGCTTATGAGGAGTCATGGTGAGTTATGTAACTACTTCCCATGGTTTCTGTGTCAGTATAAATCTTCAGGAGTCAGGGGTATGAGTGTATTCAATTGATCAGTGTTGGTATCCTGTGATTCAGTAATGCAGTACCCCAGTACAGTAGTGAGTTCCAAGGACAGTAAAGTGGTATCCAAGCTGTGGTATCTGGAGTCGTTATAATTGTTATAGTGGTTGTGAACTATGCATTCATATATGTGTACTCGTTCGTTATTCTCATGATTATTCAGTTGATTAAATATCCATGCATAAGCCCATGCATTTAGCCTTCCCTACCTGCATACTCAGCACATCTTAGTACTGACCCATTTGCGCTATGGTGTTCTTTTATTTTGGGGCACCATAGGTTCAGAGGAGTGAAACTTGGAGCATCTTAGAAGTCACTTGTATAGAAACAGTGGTTGCAGCAGTGAGTCCCCTCATCATCCGAGGATGTTGTTATTACAATATTTGATTTTAGTAGACAGATTTAGTTGGGGAAATTGTTCCTTCAACTCCACAGTTCAGGTAGTGTAGAGGGTTTTCAGATAGATGTATTAGTGTGTGGTTTAAGGTATTGTATATTTCTAGATGTTTGAACCTTATGGCAAGTGTTAGCCAATTTTCGCATGTATTTTATTATATTATGCAGTGAACAGGTACGGATATCAGAAAAAGGGTTAGCTTGTGGTCCTTCGGGATCATAAGCATCGTGTGGCATTCTGGTTCTCGGGAATTGGGGCATTACAAACTTGGTATTCGAGCCTAAGGTTGAACAGTGTCCTAGGGAGTCTAAAAATCCACATCTAGTAGAGTCTTGTACAAGAGTGTGTTGCGCGCCACATTCATGTACGGGAGGCTATGGGATGTTTAGAAGAGTTTCCGTTCGTTCATGATCCAGATCGTGCTATAGCAAGATTTTCCAAGAGAGTTATATAGACTCTTGTAATGATCTACTTATGTCAGATTTACCTTACTCTTAAGGTAACAGAAGTAGTGAAGCCAAAGTTTTTCAGATAGAACTTTCTTTGATGGTCCCCGCAGATAGTTTCGGGACAGTGCTCTCTAAAGTGAGCAGAGTATGCCTTATGGGGCTAGCTATTTATATGGTGAATGAATAGGCTTGAAATTATATATGTAAGAATCTAAGTGTGGAAGTTGGGAATTATATGTGTTGATTGATAGAGATATAGCTGTGATTCTTATAGTGTGGAGAAGTATGAGTTTAAGAGATGTGATATTTAAAGGCTAGAATGAGAATAGTATGTTTATTAAAGATTTGTGGATATTCATGTTATGTTTTAGAAGCTAAGCTTGAATCTTTGAAGAATGTAAGTTTGTGGACTCCAAACTAAGTATTAAGATGTGAGTGTGGTATTAGTAGCCTATGAAGAAATTGAATCAGATAATGTGTTTAGTCAGACAAGTAGGTGTTGAAAAGAGTGTATGTATATGATGATGATTATAGAGACTAAGGAAAGATAAGAGTTGTATTCCAAGAAGTAACATTGGTATTGAATTTATGTTTTCAGGTGTAATCTTTCTGGATGAATTAAGTTATCATTTTGTGCACCGTTGTGCCTCAGACTCTAGAGTACATTGGTTGTAGTTCATTTCGGGGTTTACCTAAGTGTTCAAAAGTGTCTGACGATGACTTAAATATGAGAGGAGGATGATAGAGAAAGTGACAAGTCAGGCCCTCAGAATCTGGTAGTGGTGCCAGTAGGTATGGAAAAGCAGTAAAGGGAGACAGTTCCCGACCCATTCTTATTTCAGTGAAAGACGCCTAGAGGGACCTTGGGTATCAAGGGGGAGATACCCTGTAATGTTATAATAATTGCATGTCCATTCTCTTTCTATGATGTTAACCTCATTGTTTGTTGCATTTCTAGTTATACTTTCGAGAATTTGGTATATTAGGTATATTCGTATTTAATATGCACGTTCAATAGAATGGAACTCGAATTGTGGGCATGTTTGAACATGTATTGAAGAGATTGGTTGAGTTATGATTCTGTGCATTTGATATGCATGTGTGTTGTGAAAATTTACCCATGAGTGGGTTGTTGAATGTTTTATGCGATAGATGTGCATGACTAGTGAACGTAGGCAGAGTATTGGTTGCTTCAGTCGTGTGGTTATGTTTTGAGATGTGTTGCTGTCTTGAATAAACCCAGTCGATTAGTGTTCTTGATCTGTCCTTCACATTTAAGGACGAATGTTTCCAAGGGGGAGATGATGTAATACCCCAGAAAATTTTTTGTCGAAATTTTGTGCGTAAACGTATTGGATCCTATCTTCGAGAATGAGTTATAATTTTTCTGTGTGTCCTTTCTTGGATTTTGACCCACCATTTCGTAGAGCATCGAATAAGCTTTCCAACGATATGTGGATCACCCAAAACGGACAATCGAGCGATGAGTTACGACCATTCCAATCAAACTACGACCATTCCGATCGAACTGTGAACAGTAAAATGTGCAGGGAAAAAAAATACTGCAGCCAGGCGATTTTCTTGGTCAACTTCAAACGATCATAACTCCTTGTACATAATGAACTGTGTGAGTTGCTATATATCAACGGAAAGCCCTGAGAGTCTCCTTTCCAGTAAAATTGATTTCATCCAATTTAGACATCGGAATAAAAAGTTATGGCTAATTTACTTCAGCCTACCGGATAGATCACTGAAGGACAGATTCAGGTTTAATTTGTTTTTTAGGGGCATTTTGGTCGTTCACCACTCTTTTAAACCTCTATAAATACCCCATTCAGCTGAGAACTTGTATTATTTTCCTCTCATTTCTCTTATATACATACATACATACATATATATATATATATATATATATATATATATATATCACAAGTTAGGGTTAGGGTTTTGAATTGGGAGAAATTAATTGGAGGCTTTGATTCTAGAATTCCTTCCGTCAATCTCTTCCGGCCACGAAATCTAAGGTAAGGTATGCAAGTGTTTATCTATGGAATCCTTTCGTCCATAGAGTCCACGAGTCCCTTTTTGAAAGTTCAAGTTATGTATATACATATATATATTCTAGACTTTGATGATGTATATATATATATATGTTGATTGATATTTGATAGTTGAGATATATATGAGGATTATGTATGTTACTTGATATATATATATATATATATATATGATTATGCATGTTGGTAGATATATATATATGTGTGTGGTGATGGTTTATGTTGGTTGATACATGCATGTGATGATTATGTGTGTTGGATGAGATATATGGAGTGGCGGAAAACATGAAAATTTAATGAATTCACCAATGCCTAAAAGTGCATGTAAGGTGTTTGTGGAATTGTCTAAGAGGCTATAAATTTACGTTCTTAGGATATAATAAGTTCTAAATGACTAGACTACTTTCTATGTAT
>NW_025861660.1:0-1303 GCF_002878395.1 Capsicum annuum
TCTGGGGAAAACTATCTGAGTTCCAAACTGTATCTGAACATCTAAGTATGAGATCAGTCCTAGCTAATGAGTGATCTCTGAAACTGATAATGAGAATAATCGATTGAATCTGAGATTGAGATCAAGACTGTCTGCTGGGTGACCTCTAGATATAATAATAAGCATATGAATATAGGAACAAGCCTATCTGATGGGTGGTCCAGGAATCAATGGAACTATCTGAGTTTCTTACTGAGATCGATGACTGTATCTGACAGTCTTGATTCCTGATTTCTACTCTGAAGACTAATACTAAAACTTTAACTGTAACTGTGACTGTGGGAGGTAGTAACCAAACCGACATGCCCCGATACTATACTAGTGGGGTCCAATCTTTGCACTGATTGGAAGGGTGTCAATACCATGCCACGGGTAGAGACCTCTACTATGGTCAAGCCTCTCTAACGGGTGATCCTAAACAGGAAATCAAGCCTAAGGCAATATAATAGTCAAGTATAGCCTTAATCTGTTAGGTGACTCCTGTCCTGCGCTGGCTATGCAGTTCTGGAGTACAGGGATTGATGCTAACGACTCTACCTTTATAATAGGAAAAGCTGCCATCCCTACACTCGCTTGGTGCTAGTCCCTACTTCCAACTGAAAGACTCTAAAAAGATTAACTACGCTGAACTGACTAACTGAACTGAACTGATTTATAAAATGATTAACTGAGCTAATAATAATTTCTTAGATTAACTAAGCTGAATTCACTGAGTTCCATTGACTAATGAAAAGCTACTGGAGATCTGAGGTCTGACTGAGAGTGCTGAAACTACTAGGACTACTAAACTACTGAGATTTCTGAGTTTTTCTGAGTCACGTGACTAACTAAAATCTATGGAGCATAGCTTGACTGAGGATGTCTTGAAACATGACACTAGCTCTAGGCACACAACTATAGTTTTTGGGTACAAGTACCCCCAGGAATCGATAGAAGGAAACTGACACACATGATGACTTGATCATAAGAGTAGAGTCCAAATTCACAATAAGTAAGGATTTCATAATAAGAATGATTCTCAACAAACTATCATATGATCGAGAATGCACACAACAGGTATATACTTGCATGGCTTTAATAACATGGTCATTCCATATCACAACAATGTCATGAGCATCTCATACAACATCTTCAATTCAAGACAATAGCATGGGGATCACATTGAACATAAACTCAGAACATGGAATACTCATTTAGGACTTATTATGTCATAAAAACATGATTTCTATTCCCTTAGGTATTTTCACAAACACCTTGCATGCAC
>NW_025861661.1:0-1491 GCF_002878395.1 Capsicum annuum
TAAATCAACCTAAAGATCGATACTTTGAGGTCATAAGGGTCATGAAAAAGAGTCGTCAACTTACAAAGGCTAAAATAACACTAAGTCTGAATACTTAGCTAAAATTTTCTAATCTGGGACCCTTAAACAAGCTTTAAATTACTGAATTAAGCATAGGATTTTGCGGCATTTACAACTATGATCTTATTCTGACTAATTTTTGAGTCAAAATTTTCTTATTAGGAGATTTATTGGAGCATAAATCAGATTAAGTTATATCATTAACACATTGTCATAGAGTAGTACCAAATGTATTGGGTTACTCATTTAAATCATACATAAATGCCAAAAAAATGTATATTCTGATTTATATATGTAGAAAATTTAAATATTGAGACAAGCAAACATTTCAATTTCGGCTATGAAATTTGAAATGTCAATTTTTACAATATTTTAATATGCATAAAAATATAACCAATTTAATATTAACTTTTTTAAAAAACAAATACTTATGAAATATTAAATAGTGATATATGTATGATTATAATAGTTGTAGTGCTTGTAGATGCAAACACATTTATTAGAAGTTTATGTGTTTAGTTGTAGTAGTTGTAGTACTTGTAGAAGCACATAATTTTTTTTCTTTGATCTTGGAAGAAACCAAATTTTGGGACAATGGTGAGGAGCCCTGCTTTGTGATATTGTGACCTACCATGGAAAGTAGACTTGATTGGGGATTATGTACCCTTATTTGTGATCTTGTGTAACCCTCTTACAGAAACTATGATCCTTTCTGCAGACATGTATTGAGGGCTTGGCTGATGAGGTAATGACGGATTCCACATAGCTTGTGGGATTATAGACTTGTAGGGTGTAGTATCTAGCTCAGAACTAAAACAAAGAGGTGAGTCTATGTTTTAAAAGGTTAATTGAATTTTGTTTTTAAGTATGCCCACGTGATTTTATCTCTATTATGTTGAATTGATTTCACAATGCTCTCGATTATTTTATAAGAAATATATATTGTTTTGGATTGTTATGAATACTAATATATTCAAAGCATTGACCATTCTCATGGCGGCTATATTGTCTCATAATATAGGTTCTAAGGTACAGTTGCATGGTCCATCACATCAGCCGAGCATTTGTAGATAAAGAGATGGTGAGGTATCCATATTTTAGAAAGGATTTATTCATATATTGATTTCTTCTAGTTTTTAGTTCAGTCGGGGACCTTGTCCTGGCTTAGAAAGTTAGTTTTCAGTAGAGGATTGATGGGCGGGATTTGAGTATTTGATCGTCATTACATCATTGACATAGTTTGATCATAAGATCAACTTAAATTTCAGTATATCTTCCGCACATTGATTTATGTATGGATTATTCTTATGATAGTATGCTATGAGTTTTCTTGAGCCTTTGTGGTTCGGGATGCCCATCGTGGTCAGGGCCTTATCTTGAATCATGACAAGCTTGGTATCAGAGTATGGTTCATGGTCCCATAGTGTCTAC
>NW_025861662.1:0-4344 GCF_002878395.1 Capsicum annuum
AATAGACTACAAAACCGTTTGAACCATCTGGAATAAGCTAGAACTGGAGCAGAGGTGAGTCGAGTCTTCTACTCTTGAAAGCTCTTCTCGCATGAATCTGACCACTGAAACTTAATCTTCTTCTGAGTCAATCTGGACATGGGAGATGTAATAGAAAAAATCCCTCAAAAAAAATCTGTAATAGCCAGCCAAAACCAAGAAACTCCTAATATCTGATGGAGATACGGGTCTGGGCCAATTTCTTACTGCCTTAGTTTTCTGAGGATCTACTCTAATTCCATCACTGGAAATAATATGGCCAAAGAATGTTACTGATCTTAGCCAAAATTCGCACTTACTGAACTTAGCGAATAACTAGTGATCCCTGAGAGTCTGAAGAACAATCCTGAGATGGTCTGCATGATCACGCTCTGTACGAGAATAGACCACAATACCATCTATGAAGACTATGACAAACATGTCCAAGTACTGCTTGAACACACGGTTCATCAAATCCATAAAAGTTGCAGGGGCATTGGTAAGACCAAATAACATGACTAAAAATTTGAAGTGACCATACCGAGTATGGAAAGCTGTCTTTGAAATGTCACATTCTCTAACTCTGAGCTGATGATAGCCTGATCTGAGGTCTAACTTAGAGAAGTAACTGGCACCCTAAAGTTGGTCGAATAGATTATCAATCCTGGGAAGAGGATATCTATTTTTGACTGTGACCTTATTGAGTTGACGGTAATTAATACACATCCTGAGAGAATCATCTTTCTTGCGCACGAATAATACTGGAACACCCCATAGGGAAATGCTGGGTCTGATGAATCCCTTATCTAAGAGATTCTTCAACTGATCTAGAAATAGGTTGAGTATCCGAAAAAAGGTCTTTGCCGAAGTCTATTTCCCTTTCAGGAGGAATGCCTAGAAGATCTTCGAGAAAGACTTCTGAGTATATTCATTAACAATAGGGACTGTTTCAAGGCTGGGATATTCAGAACTAGAATCTTTAACATGCATGAGATGATACACACACCCCTTAGAAATCATTTTCCTTACCCAAAGGTAGAAAACAAGTTGACCCTTAAACGCTGAAATGCTACCCTTCCACTCTAGGACGGGTTCATTTGGGAACTGAAACTAAACTATCCTGTTTCTGCAGTTGACTGTGGCATAGAAGGAATGAAGCCAATCCATGCTGAGAATGATATCAAAATCAGTAATCTCTAGCTTCACTAAATCTACTGATGTGGATTTCTAAGATATCATAACCGAGCAGTTCCTGTATTCCCGTCGGGCTATGATGGTTTTACCCACTGGGGTAGAGACTAAGAAGGGTTCTGCTAGGACTTCAGGACTAATTCTAAAATCGCCTTCTATGTATGGAGTAACAAAAGACAAAGATGCACCTGGGTCTAGGCATAAACATGAACATGGAAAATCTGTAACGTACCAGTAATAACATCAGGAGAATTTTCTTGATCCTACCGGGACTGAAGAGCATAGAGTCTGTTTGGGCGTTGCCCACTGGTAGCACTAGAAACGGCACCCTGCTGGTTCAGGCGACTGGACTGAGCTGTAGAATGATTTTGCTGACCCGGAAGACTTAACTGCAGACACTCCCTAATCCTGTGGCCTGGCTTGCCACAACCAAAACAGACATCACTACCGGCTCTGCAAATGCCCTTGTGGTTCTTACCACAAATTTGACAAAGAAATTCGTTCAGGCACTGCTAACACTACCCTGAGATTTAGAGCCTGGCGCTTTATTTCTATTACCTTCTCTGAACTTCAGCACTAGAACACTGGCAGAGAAAGGAGCTGGAACGGCTGACTTAGAGCGAAACTGTAAACGGTTTCCTCCATCTGACTGGGGTGAGCAAAGTTGAAATTACCTGCCCTTGCTCTCTTGTTCTGCCTCTCCCTATTCTTAAACTTCTACTCTTCTACTTGCTGGGTATGGGTCATGAGTCTGGCTAAGGTCATATCACCGGTCAGCATCGCAGACCTACACTTATTTACCACGCTATCATTGACCCCTGATACGAACTTGCTCATCTTAGCTCTATTGTCAGCAACCACATGAGAAGCATACCTGGCTAGCTAAGTAAATCTGAGAGAATACTCCCTAACCGTCATATTCCCCTGCCTGAGGTTGATAAACTCAAGAACATTGGCTTTCCTCAGCTCTTGGGGAAAGAATCTGTCTAAGAAGGCCGTGACAAATTTCTCCCACTCGATGGGGCCTGTATCATCTAACTTCTCAGACTTTCACTGTTTGTATCAATCATGAGCAACATCCTGTACTGGTAGGCAGCTAACTCAGCTCTCTCAATAAAAGTAACACCCATGATATCAATGACCTTCTGGACTTGGTCAATGAACTCCTGAGGGTCCTCATCAGACTTAGACCCATGGAAAGATGGAGGGTTCATCCGGGTAAAGTCCCGAACCCTAGCTGCTTTAGGAGTGGCCACTGGATTGGCCGGAATGACTGGTGGCCGTTTATTCTGCTCCACATGGGAAACATGTTCACCTAAAGGATCTTTGGGCTGAGGAGATGGTTGGTTTCTTCTCTTTGGGGCCATGGTTGGAATAAGAGAAGAATGGATTAGACTGACAGTTTAACTTGTGATTATGCTCACTAGCATGACATAAATAATGAAGAAAGGGGACTGTACCTAAAACACCTTATAGCCTCCCGCACATAAATATGGCACGCAATACACCCATGTACAAGACTCTACTAGATGTGGCTTTCAGACTTCCTAGGACTCTATTGAACCTTAGGCTCTGATACCAAGTTTGTTACACCCCGATTCGCTGAACCGAAATGCTACACGGTGCTCATAACCCCGAGGGACCACAAGCTAACCCATGACTGATATCTGTACCTGTATACTGCAAATATGATATAATAATATGGAATACATGGAACTGTAAGGCCATAAGGTTCAACTAAATACAATCATGTGGCTGAAAATACCCAAAACAACTCAATCTGAACGTAAATCTGAACATAAATCTGAAAGCCTCTAAACTATCTGAATAAGGAGTTGAAGGAACATGTCTCCAACTAACTCTGTAAAACTAAACTGAAGAAATAAATAAATGTCTCAAATTATATTGTCCTCGAATCAATGAGGACTCACTGTGTCTCTACGACTAGAATGCTACCGCTACTGCTGGGCTGGAGCTCGTGTCTCGAAACCTATGGTGTACATGAGAAGAAAGCACCATAGCGCAAATACGTCAGTACAATTGGAGTACTGAGTATACGAGGAAGGTAAGCTGAACATAAAGGGTTTCATGCATGAACAACACTGACTGACTAATATGAACGTGGGAGTGCAAACACACATATAGAAAGTAGGACAGTGAATATGTGATAGCATGACCTGTAAGCTAATAAATGGTTTACTGATAACTGTCATGACTTATACTAAAATTGATAACATGGACGACTGTATCTGATAGTCGTGTATATACTAAAATCTAAAGAATGTCCTGAGTTCTTTTACTGAGACTGATACTGAAACTATGGGAAGTAGTGTTTAACTAAAATGCCTCATGTATGCCGTTATGGCTAAGCTGGGGTCCAATCTCTGCCCCGACTAGAGGGGTGTCAATACCGTGCCACAGGTAAGAATAGCTTGTGAGTACCCTTATTGGCGGGTACTCAATGAGAATGGTGGGAACCCTAAACTGACGGGTTAAGCCACCTCATCAACCCTAATCTGATGGGTTAAGATGTCTCAACCTACGCTGGCTACGTAGTTCTGGAACACAAGAATGACTACTAAGAATCACACCCTAAACTGGCGGGTGAGTTCCCATCCTTGGGTTTACTCGGTGCTAACCTCTACTCCCATCTGTAGGGATTAGACATGACTAACTGACTGTACATGACTTAATCTTACTGAATTCCATTGACTAGCGGAATGTTACTGATATCTAACAACTGACTAAGATCATGAGATTTTCCTGAGTCACATGATTGACTGAAGTCTATGGAATCATAGCTTGAGTTCGGATATCATGAAACATGACATGGCTCTAGACACACAACTATAGTTTTCGGGTACAAGTACCCCTAGGACTCGATGGAAGGAAACTGACACACATGACTGACTTGATCATAAAAGTAGAGTCCATAATTTATAATATCATAAGTAGGGATCTCATACTAAGCATGGTTATCAATAATGTATTGCATGGAAAGGATTTCATATCACATCGAAGTACTTGCACAATCTTAATATCATGTTCATTGCATAATCATATTGGCAACACATACCAATAGCATGGAAGTTCATGTAGATTGCATGGTTATCATACATCTTGTTCATAAGTAGG
>NW_025861663.1:0-1041 GCF_002878395.1 Capsicum annuum
GCAAATCTGAAACTCCTGGGTTCAATGTTTTAGAACCCTTTCCTTTATATATAGCCCGAAGTACAAAGAAATTTCATCAGTTTAACCTCTTCATCATCCATTTCTCCATCTGAGTCTACACGGTCAACTTTTTCATTTGCTTGATCTTTAGTTTTCTCATCAACTTTCAATATTTGTTTTGAGCTAGTGATTGATCTTGATACCATAGATGATTGATCGGAGACTTCAACTACATCTACCTTAATGCTTACTCCGATAAAGTCATCACTGGCATATAGAGTTTCAGATGCTGTCTGCTCAGAGTCTACCTCAATATCCTCCATGTTCAGACTTTTATTTCCATTTTCAGGATTTGGTTCTTTGATTTCCTTGATAGCAAATTCACGTCTCTAGTCTAAATGCCTTTAGTATTATCTTTCTTTTTATTGGTGTCTTCCTTCTCCACACATGATGGATGTATTATATCCAATCCAATCCCTCTCCAAATTTATTAAATTCAAGGCATCTATTGCTCGACTCTTAGCTGCAAAGCATCTTCCCCAGCCTTCTTCTTCTTCAACAAGTTTTTTTGTTTGAGCCATGTTGCCCTTCGTGACTCGACAATATCTCCTTGTATGTCCGATCTTGCCACACCGATAACACCTAAAAGGCTTTTCACCATAATTGCATTAAACTCTTCCTTCTTTTTAGGTGAACTTGAACGGACACCTGAGGATCGAGAGTGAGGCATATCTCTTCCTTTTTCTTTAACGTTCCTCTTGTTAGCTACAAGAACATTTTCCTCCCCTTCTTTGATAAGTTCACTAGCCAATTGTTTGGCTATTAACTCTTGAGACGACAATAAATTCTCAAATTCCTCCGAGGATGGTTGTTGAGCCCACCGCTGAATCGATGTCACAAAGGGAATATATTTTGGTTTCAAACCAAGGAATAATATTTCTTCTTATTCGTGCTTCGGAGATAGCCTCATCCGGATTTATTAAAGAGATCTCAGAACATAAATTCTTAATTCTTAAGAAATAATCTAGAAAAATTACCTTG
>NW_025861664.1:0-2046 GCF_002878395.1 Capsicum annuum
ATGAGTTGAAAACATGTAAGTTTGATTATTTATGATGAGTAATTATATGATTTTCACCTATGCCTAAGTTGTGCATATAAGGTGTTTGATAAAATACCTAAGAGACTAGAAATCATGCATTATAGCTAAATTGTAACTAAGTGAAGGATTCATGATAGGCCTCTATGATTCAATGTCATCCATATTGATAATGTGTCTAGTGAACACTGTTGGATTACTCATGAACTAGTCTTATGGAATTGTGCTATGCTTACTTGCAAAACCCACTCATGTACAAGATGTAGAATACCCATGTACTTCATGAAATTCCCCAAGTTATGATATTATGGATTGTGGTTGTAATATGTAATGAGAATGATATTGAAAGCTATGCAAGCATATACATGTTGTATGAAATTCCCTTCCATAAAATAGATTGTTGAGAACCATGCTTAGTATGAAATCCCTTATTTATGATATTGTGGATTATGGACTCTACTCTTATGATTATGTCAGTCATGTGTGTCAGTTTCCTTTCATCAAGTCCTGGGGGTACGTATACCCAAAAAATATAGCTGTGTGCCTAGAGCCATGTGATATTTTCATGATACTCTCAGTCAAGCCATGATCTATAGAAATCAGTCAGTCATGTAACTTAGGAAAACTCAGTAATCTCAGTAGTTTAGTATTCTTAGTAATCTCAGTGCTCAGTAACCTTAGTAATCATAGTAAATCTTCGTAACTTCAGTACTCTTAATTAGTCCTCAGAACTCATTATGTTCCATCCGTCATCGGAATCCAGTAAACTCAGTTTTAGCTCCGCTAAATAATACCACTAGTATCAATTCAGTAAATCAGTTCAGTTAAGTTATTTAGTTTAGCCCAGTTATTTATTTCAGTGTCTTTCAGATGGGAGTAGGATTCAGCACCGAACGAACCTTGGGATGAGGGCTCACCTGCTAGAATAGGACGGAGATCCCTAGAAGCAATCCCTAAGTTCTAGAACTACGTAGCCAACGTAGGTACGAGATATCAACCGTTATATTGGACTGACATACTTAGGGGTCACCCGTTAGCACATTTATATGTATAGGACTGATCCCAGAAGTCACCCGCTAGATGAGGACTGACTCCACAACAGATGTCTTTACTGGTGGCGCGGTACTGACACCCTTCCAGTTAGGGCAGATATTGTACCCCAGTCAGCTTAGCTTGGGGAATGTCGGTTAGATGAACACATCCTATAGTTTTAGTTATAGAATCAGGGTTTTCAGATACAGTCAACTCAGCTTAGTAGTATAGATTCAGTACTGTTAGATACAGTCAATGCTTATCATTGTAAATAGACTTCAAGATCACCCATTAGCTAGGACTGATCTCAACTATGATTAATCAGTATCAGAATCATTAGATTTAAAGATCACCTACTAGATGTGACTTATCTCAGACTAAGTTAAATCATCCTTATTATCAGTATACTCATGATCACCCGTTAGATAGGACTGATCTTAGATTTAGTTACTCCAAGTAGAACAAAACTCAGATAGTTCCATCAGAACTTAGACTGTAAGATGCTATCGCTCAGTATCAGTTACATCGGTTAGGCTGATCATCATAGTTATATCAGTTATATCAGTTTTCTAAACTCATGTATCAGTCATATCAGTTATCAAAATTCATGATATCAGTATTCATCCTCAGGACTTTTAAACATAGTTAACCAAACCAGTTCTTCATAATTTAAACTGTCAGAAATAGTTGTTCATCTATTTAGTATCTTAGTATCAGTACACTCGTGTTGTCAGTATTCAGACTCTGTAGTCAGTATCTCCATGAGTTCATTTACAGTTATGTATGCATGTATGTATTCTCACGTTCATATTAGTTAGCATTGTTCATGTATATAATCCTTTGCATTTATCCTACCTCACTCATATACTCGATACATTCAGCTGTACTGACGCATTTGCACTATGGTTCTTTCTCTTATATTACACCATAGGTTCAGAGGCACGAGCTCCAGACCAGCAGTAGCATTCCAGTGTTCAGAGTTTGCAGTGAGTCCTT
>NW_025861665.1:0-2593 GCF_002878395.1 Capsicum annuum
AAAAGCTCATTAAACTTTGGATCCTTAGTGTTTTAGAACAATAAGAAATGAATATTTTCATAATACATACCAAAAATACTTGAAAATATTTGTGAGTTAGGTAACTTTACATACAATATTTTATTTATGCTAAAATTTTAGTTGGTACCTGTAGAATATTAGTCAAAATGCAATATCATATTTTTGTATTAGACTTTTTCGTAAATATAAAATAAATTTAAAATTTATAATCAGATACACTAGTCCCGTTTACGGGGCATTGCAACATTGTAATTTTGATCAACATTAATGGCAGTTACTAATTAGCTATCTTATAGTGCAACAAACAAGGCAACATTGTAATTATGATCAACGTAATTGGTATTACCAATTAACCATCCTATAGTGCACAGTTGAAGAAGCTTCTAGATTCTAGACAATCATATATCATTGCTCTTCATTTTATTCTATATTTTTCAAAGCGAATTTCCTAAATAGTCACTCAATTTTGAAAATTTTATTCAAATATCACTTATGTTTCATTTAGGGTCATAATATCACTCAACTATCACTCTTTTTCTCAAAAAATACTAAACACCTCAAAACTTTTCGTCTCTCTTAGTTGGCATGCCATGTCATTAAAATCACATTTTTTAATAATAACCTATTTAATTCATCAAAGTCATTTAACCAAAATTATAACTTTAATTTTTTTCTAAAAAATATGTTATTTTAATTTTCATGCTTGGGAATTCTTTACCACGCATCTTTAGCATATTATTTTTCATGCAAATTAAAATCTTTAGATAACTTATTTAATTTAGTGATATATATATATATATATATATATATATATATTTTAAGAACACAACAAATCTTTGTAGGAAATTATATATAAAACCTGAATGATCATTTAGAAAAATAACTCTAGAAAAAAATTACAAATACATAAGTATGAGAATTTCTTCTTAATAAATTATTGTACTTTCGTAAAAAAAAATAAGATTATAATTTTCATTAAATGAGTTTGCTGTGTTACTATGTTTATTATCTTTTTTTAAATGATGGTTTACTGATATGATATGCTAATTAGAAGAGAAAGAGACTTTTGAGGTATTTAGTGATTTTTTGATAAAAATATTTATAAGTGAGTGATATTATTGTGTTAGCAAAAATAAAAGTAATTTTTATAAGCAATTCCAAAAATATGGATAAAAATTCAAGAGAATAACTTTACAAAAAATAAAAAGTTTAAGTAATGGTAAAAGATTTCTAAGCATGAAAATTTCTTCTTAATAAACTAATATATGTCTTTTAAAGATAAAATAAGAATATAATTTTGACTAAATAAGTTTGATAAGTTTAATAGATCTATTATTAAAAATATGATTTAATGACACGACCTGTCAATTAGAAGAGAAAGAGACATGAGAAAATTGAAGGAAAGATGTCTTTTAAGTCTTGAATGAAGGATTAGTGACATTGACTCTAATCCAAGTGATTCTCACATGAATACAAGTTGGATGATCATTATCCTAGTCTATGGAGTAGTTTAGAGGTGAAAAATTTCATAGCAATGACCAAGAACAAGGTTGAGCTAAGACCAATTGATTCATCCAAAGTTTGACATTCGATTCTACAAAGGTCAACTTCAAACGTGTATATCACTTAATATACATGGAGTTTTTCATCCCAAGACCTATCAAATTGTATATAATTGAATTAGCTTTCCAACAATACCAATTTTACAAAAATCCGATACCCGAGTGAAGAGTTATGCCCATTTTCATAAGAGGCAGTAAGGGTGTGCGATGGGCAATGCGCCGCCCAATCAAATGTGTGCAATTGGGAGTGCGAGGCATACTTAAATGTCTGCCATAAGGTGTGTGACGTACACCTTAAGGTGTGCCATGGGTTGTGCGTCGTATACCTCACCTCCAAGTGCCAAAAATACCCCTATATATGTCTATAATACGGGATTAAACTCCCATAACACCAAAATAAGTTTACTTTCTCTCAAAATCACCAAGAGCACTCATTAGGGTTTCAACCTAAAAATTCAAATATCTCAAGATTCAACCATGAGTTTTCAATAATTCTTCGAGATTCGGAATCCCCATTCCAAGAGCTACAAGAAACACTCATTATTTTCACGAATAGAGTCCCAAGGTCAAGAGTTCATTCAAAGATTCAAGTTTAAGGTATGTGGGGTTTTTCAACAAGAACACCCTTTAATTTTTGTGCCCAAATTGATTTTTCTTTTATGAATATACATGATTTTACATGTTTTGATATGAATTTAAAGCATGAATTTATACCCTATATGGTTTTACATGAGATTATGATACTCCCTATGTTTTGGAAGTTTAATTGAATGAGAATGATGATATTTTTGTACATAAAGCTGAATTTTCCAGATTTTAAAGTAAGTTATATATATATTTATAATGAAAAGCATGAATCTTGAGAAAATTTAATATGATTTTGACGTATGAGACCTTGAGTCCTAATTGGGATTGTACTTTGAGAAATTATGTGCTATAAGTACAATGAGATTTGAATCTCAAAGCTAATTTTCTTTGCCAAGATGTATGATTATAAAGCTAAAATTTTA
>NW_025861666.1:0-1482 GCF_002878395.1 Capsicum annuum
CTTCTGAAAAATGGAATTTTACCCTCTGTTCAGGACCCTCCTGAAAATTGGAATTTTACCTTCTGTTCAGGACCCTCCGAAAAAATAGGATATCACTTTATGTTCATGACCCTCCTGAAAAATGAAACTTTACTTTCTGTTTAGGACCATCCTGGATAATGGGATTTTACTTTATATTCAGGACACTCCTAAAAAATAGGATTTTACTTTTTGTTCAGGACCCTCCTGAAAAATGGGATTTTACTTTATATACAGGACACTACTGAAAATGGAATTGTACTTTCTGTTCAGTACCCTCTTGAAAAATGGAATTTTACATTTTGCTCAGGACCCTCTTGAAAAATGGTATTTTACTTTTTGTTCAGGATCCTCCTGAAAAATGGGATTTTACTTACTGTTTAGGACACTCTTGAAAAATAGAATTTCAGTTTCTGTTCATGAATCTCCTGATAAATGGGATTTTACTTTCTTTTCAGGACCCTCCTGAAAAATAGGATTTTACTTTCAGTTGAGGACCCTCTTTAAAAATGGAATTTTACTTTCTATTCAAAACCCTCCAATAAATGGGACTTTACTTTCTATTCAGAACCCTTCTGAAAAGTGGGAATTTATTTTCTGTTTAGGATCCTTTTGAAAAATGGAACTTTACTTTATGTTCAGGACACTCCTGAAAAATGGAACGTTACTTTTTTTCAAGACCCTACTAGAAAATAGAAATTTACCTTATGTTCAGGACCCTCCTGAAAAATAGAATTTTACCTTCTGTTCAGGCCCCTCCTGAAAAATGGGATACCACTTTATGTTTAGGAGCCACCTGAAAAATAGAATTTTAACTTCTGTTCAGGACCCTCCTGAAAAATGGGATATAACTTTATGTTCGGGACCCTCTTGAAAAAAAAGGAATTTACTCTGTTCAGAACCCTCCTGGAAAATGGGATTTTACTTTCTATTCAGGACACTCCTGAAAAATAGGATTTTAGTTTTTGTTCAAGACCCTCCTAAAAATTAGGATTTTACTTTATATACAGGACCCTTCTGAAAAATTAGATTTTATTTTATGTCCTAGACCCTCCTGAAAAGTGCGATTTTACTTTCTGCTCAGGACCCTCCTGAAAAATGGGACTTTACTTTTGTTCAGGACCCTCCTGAAAATGGGACTTTACTTTTGTTCAGGACTCTCCTAAAAAATAGAATTTTACTTTTTGTTCAGAACCCTCCTTTAAAATGGGATATCACTCACTGTTCAGGACACTACTGGAAAATGAGACTTTACTTTCTTTTCAGGACACTCCTGAAAAATGGGATTTTACTTTCTGTTCAGGATCCTCCAAAAAATGGCAATTTACTTTGTATTCAAAACCTTGCAAATAATGGGACATTACTTTCTGTTCAAAACCCTCCTGAAAAATAGGACTTTGTTTTTTGTTCAGGACCCTTCTAAAAAAGGGGATGTTATTTTTAGTTCAGGATCCTCATGAAAAA
>NW_025861667.1:0-1904 GCF_002878395.1 Capsicum annuum
TGATCCTAACTGACCTGTCTGATGACTTAGGTACTGACTATAAGGGCAAGCCAATGGCATTTGATGCGCAATGTTGGAACTTCATTTTGAGAGTGAGTTTTGTGTTTATCCCTATGTTTATGTATGTTAATTCTTACGTGAGTGAAAAAGGGATTTCTTAGTTGTAAGGGCACACTAGGTATGTTACTAATCACTGCCTTATTCGAATAGTGTGATTTGGGTATGTGTTGGGTTGTTATTGCTAAAATTCTTGCCATATCTTTATCCTCATGAGTTACATGGGTGTTTTCAATAATAGACACAGTTGCTCTTAATTTGACTGACCTTGTAAATGGTTCATATATTTTGAACTGATATGAATAGTTAGTTGCCAACTTGTGCTTTGTATACTCTTAGTTAGTTTATTGCTTGAGGACAAGCAATTGTTTCAAGTTGAGGGTGTTGATGTGTGAGCAAAATCTAACACATTTAATGCTTTTTAGCTCAAAATAATTGTGAATTCTGAAGCAACTCTAGTTGTTTTGATGTTTTTGATCATGATATTGGTTTAAAAGGGTGAAGGAATGGAAATAAATGAAAATGGAGCAAAAGAGTTGAAAATCTGAGCAAACGAGAAGAAAACCTGGCTGATGACATCCGTGATAAGTAGTCCGCCTTGTGATAGCCTATTAGAAACAGCGTCAGCCTTAACCAGGGAATTGGAGCTGAGAAGCAATTCTAACGATGTTTGTGACGTGGCATCAAGTGGGTGATAAGGCATCAAGAATGGCATCACCCTTAAGCAGAAAATCAGCGATAAGAAAAGACATCTGATGACGTTGGTGATACGCCATCAGATCCTTGATGTGGTGTTAGAGTCATCGTCAGCCTAAGGGAGAGAATTGAAGAAAATGGAGAAAGTTTGATGCTATCAGACTCTTGATGCGGCGTCAGCTTGGGCGTCACCTAATCCGAGAATTAATTGAATTTGCTATTTATTTCCTTAATTAGGATTTAGTATAAATAGCATATTTTAGGGTTTATTCGGGGAGTTCTTTTTTTTTAGTTTTGGAAAGTTTTATTTTCTTCCACACTTATCAACTATTTGTGGATTCCTATTTTTGGGATTAAATTGAAGAAACAACTTATTGCTTTTCATCTGTTCGTAAGTTTATCCTTATTATCATGAATTCAACTTTGTGTTTTGTTCATTAAATCATGAGCGGATAGGGACTCAGAAGCTACCAACCTTCTGTTTAATGATCAATGTCGTAACTTGATTGATCTACCTAAGATAAAATCCTATTGGAAATAGATAAGTTATCTAAGTTTGAGAGAATTAGATGATAAATTGTCTAGAGAGGTCGAGAGATAAGTCAGATAGTATCGTCGTCAGGGATATTCTGTTGTTTCTATTTACTTCAAGAATTCCAAGCATTACCTAGTATCTGTCAATTCCTAAAACCCATGGTGAACATAACTCTTGTTTCCCATTTAGACTGATTTCAAACACTGAAATTAAAGTGACCAAAAAAATTATTTTCTAATCTCCAAAACTCCTATTTTATTTTTTATATCGATTGTTTGAATTGAACTTGTTTCTTTAGTTTCAAACTAGTTTAATCGCCACTCACATTGTTCCTTGTGGGATTCGACCCGAACCTAGTTGAGTTTTATATTGACAACAATCACTTACACCCATTCAAGAGTGTAATTTCAGCATTATCATGTAACTCTACGGATTCTGAACCCCAGATGCTACACGGTGCTAACAATCTCAAAGGACCCCTAGATAACCCATGACTGGTACCTACTGCAATAACTATACAATAATACTGTGATATGCAGAATAATGGGCTGACATGCAATAAGGTTCAAAACCATAATACTGATATAAAACTTAAATGTTGTATAACAATACCAAA
>NW_025861668.1:0-14099 GCF_002878395.1 Capsicum annuum
GTGCTTTGACTACCATTACTCTTAGGATATGGTTTGTACGACCACTACTCATCCACACGCTCCTTAATTCACCACCCCTAATTTGTATAAGCTCTAATATGATTATGTGACTTGTTTATACTCCTTTATATATGTAGAAATCCACACTAGATTTATCTTTAATTAATTTATTTATATTTTTCCAAGTGTTAGTCTATAGTAGCGGTCTACGCATAATTAGGAGATCAATCGATGCACTCCTTATGGAGTAAGTCTACGATAGACCAAGCGAATCAATGGACCCTCAAAACACTAGTATATTGTTTATTGTAATATTTTTAATTTAACATATTATTGAGGGTCCATCGATTACAAGTGTCGATGGTAGACTTTAGTATCTCGTTGATGACTGATATAGGTCATGATCTACGACAGTCAATTAAGTATCACCAACAGTTCAAAAAACACAATTACTGTTCCAACGGTAACAAACGGCTAGTTTTGTAGTCCTTCAGTATTAACACTTATTTTTACCTCATATATAATGTCCACCATCCCTCATTATTTTATTTCATTAACTTTATTTTTATTTTAAAATTCTATATTGTCTCAAGAATCGCAAACATCCAATTATAAAAAGAGTCTAATTTTTCATTGTGGAAATGTGGTTGTCTTAAGGACGCCATGCACGGACTCAAATCCAGGTCGCAAATTTTATAATTGTTCAATTGCGAATATGCACTATTAGAAATTACTCCTATGGCAACGGTTCAAAAATCATTGCGATAGATATAAAAACCATTGCCATAGAGCTACCACAACGGTTTTATATGTGAGTGTTGGGATAGGCCTATTGTAACGACTTTTGCAATGGTTACAAAAACCATTGCAATAGGTCTATCTATTGCTATGGTTTTTATCACTCTTATTGAGACGGTTTGAATTATCTATTGCAATAGTTTTATTAGCACTTAAATGACAACATATTTAAGTCATTAATAAAATGAATAATACTGGAATTAAAATAACAAATAAATGAAGGAGATACAAGCATGTCAGCTAAAATTTAAAACGAATAATGCTAACAAGAATAGAAAATGCTATGGTCCAGGTTCCTCAAAACTATTATTGTCAATATTTATAGCTATTGGAAACCAAATACAATAGTTTGAATTTACTTTATACAATAAGTGAGTAGATTGACTGTTTTTTTCTTTTTCATAGATATTCAAAATATGCTCTCATAAGAGATTTTTATCGTATGGGCATCAATAATAATGATATTTAGCAATCATACACTTGAATGTAGAAGAAAAATGTAAAGAAATTGACAAGAATCATTGCATGTAGACATACCAAAAAAGAAAGACGTGTAGAAAAACATAAAATATGTATCCAAGAAATATAATTCGCGAAAACTAAATCAAAAAATAAAAACAAAAAGAGAAAGGAATAATTAGTAACTCAAGAATATGAATAAATTTATACTCCAAGAATGAACATACAAATGAGAAAGAACCTCGCCACAATTGGAGTTATTTATTTAGTTACTTATGCGACATGGGCATTGGCTTTCTGGTATGATTCAATCCTTGTATCAAAGGGAGAGCTTTCTGGTGGTGCAACCATTGCTTGTTTTTTCGGTGTTTATGGGATGATAATAGTTTACCAATTGACGTAACTAGAACTACTAAAGTTTTTTCAACTGGCAACATATCTCTGGAATAAGAATATTAAGTGTCTATTTGTGTAGGGGCTTGGCTCTATCCCTATCTTATTTTTATCTGTTTGTACAAAGAACCGTTGTGGCTACCAAGGTATTTGAAGTTATCGGCAGAGTGCTTCAGATAGATCCCTACAATCCAGCGGGAAGGAGGTTGTCAACTATAAGAGGGTTTAGAGTTTAAATGTGTGACCTTTTCATATCTGACTCATCCAACTGTCCAGATTCTCCAGTCTCTTAACTTAGTTGTTCCAGCTTCTAGGACATTAGCATTAGTTGGTATTAGTGGTGGTGGAAAGTCAACAATTTTTTCTCTTATAGAAAGGTTTTATGATCCTGATCAAGGTAAGCATATGAAACTCGCCACAAATGAACATACTAGTCACTTTCTAGACTACCTAGCTATTTCTTTTTTTCATATTGCTTTTTTTCATTTTTTCCTTCCTTTTAAATATCTTCTCTCTCTTAATGTGTTTAAATTTAGTTTATTATTCTCTCAATGAATATTATAGGTATTAAATATGTTAAGGTATCATTCTAAGGGATGGAACTATGTTTGACATGCAAAGTCCTACAATTTCACAGCTTAAATCCCACAGTCTTCCTTAAAAATAGATAAATTCTCATGCTACAAAAAGAAAATAAGAAGAATAAAGGGCGAGAAGAATAAGAAAAAAAGACAAACCTTGATTGTTACTCCCAATAAATGGACGATTGATTTGTTGAATAGCAGCCTCTTCCCTTGACGAATGAGCATTAAATCTTAGCATATTAGGATCAAGTGTTAATCCTGGATTTTGACATTTCAATTGTTCAATGATGTTCATTGTAACATCTCATTCAATGACATCTCTTTGAGTCTACATTCTTTGTTGTATCCTCTCTTTTAGTTCATCCATTCTCTTTTCCATCAATTCATCCACAATAATATTTGAAGAGGGTCCAAAAACACTTACTTTTTGTTTTAAAAGAGGCTTGGTCACCCTACGTCTGATACGATAAAAACAAGGGACGCACAAAAAGGCTCAAAACAGTCAACAAATCAAGAGGAATCCTAGGACACCTTTGAGAACTAGTTTCAGCCAAACAACAACAACACAAGACTACAAGGAACAAGGTGTATTTATACACCTTGATAAGGTTCATCACTAAAACTTGATGAACACAAGAAGATAGATAACAATATGATAAGTTTAATAACAACAACAAACATGATATATGAACAACAAAACCTAACGATTTTCCTAAAAAACACTAACTAAGACATAAAATGTAGAGATAGATAATGAGACATACACTACAATAAGACCAAAGAACCCAAAGATATATTAAATCTAAGGACCCCTAGAACTTACAATAGCAACTCCACACTCTTACGAAGACACGAGAGGATTCCACCAATTAAGCACCATCGTTTCCAAGCAATACACATTCATAAGTGCTTTCACACTTTCCATGTCCTAGTTTTGGCCTAGGGAGGCTCTCTCTCTCTCTCAAGAGAAATTTTCTTATTCTTTCAATATCATGAGACAACTAACTAAAATAAAACCCTAACTTGTTCCTTATACAATTATTACAATATGGAACAAAAAAATATCCATAATACCCCTCAAGGTGAGGTGACCTCAAGTGTAAGAGTGGACAATTTTTGGTGTGTTTTGGACCTCTTCTACACTTCAATTGCACACACCAAGTCTCGAGACTAATGGGCACCCTCATAAGTCCATATCCGTGATTATTCTTATATCATCCTCTCTATCTTGAGAGGAATTTGCCCACAAATTCATGGGTTTATCTCATTCAATTGGCCACTTCAAAAGAACTACCAAAAATAGTTCAAAAAATATGAAGAATCTGAGTGCTCAGTAACAACAAATCTCGGCCAACATCTTCATTCAAAACCTCGGCTTCCTCCCCATCTTAAGAATTGCCTTCAATCTTATTTAGATCAATTAAGTTTCAACCCTATCCAAGATATCAATAGGAACATTATTATCCATTGTAGTCAAGAAGTCACCTACAAAAAATACAAACAAATTAGTTGTACAAGAAAAGTCCTCACACTCTCTCTTTATTTCTATAACGCCCCAAATCTGGTACCCAAAATGCTACACGGTGCTCATGACCCCGAAGGACCACAAGCTAACCTATGACTGATATCTGTACCTAAACACTACATAATAATAATAATATCATAAATGTGGAAACATGAAATGTAAGGTCATAAGGTTCAATACTGATACATAACTGAAAATATGGTATAACAATACCAAAACTGAATACAAATACTAAAACACTAAAGTATGAATATCTAGTCTAAAAGCCTCTAAACTGTCTGAATTGGGAGTTGATGGGATAGGTCCCCAACTAACTTTACCTACTGAAATAAACTGAAAACTGAAATAATAAAGTAATTATTATGTACTCAAAGGATGAGGACTCGCTACTAACTCTGACTGCTGAACTGGGATGCTACTACTGCTCTGGAGCTCGTGCTCTAAACCTATGGCATAAAATAAAATACCATAGTGGAAATGCATCAGTACGTTGGAATATACTAGTATGCAAGTGAGGTAGGCTGAATTCAATAGGGTTCACATGCATGAACAATACTAACTAACTGACTAACATGAACGTGAGAATACAGACATGAATACGTAACTAAAACTGAGATCATGATATGTTTGAATACTAAGTTCTGACTACTGAGTCTATTGATAACATGGATTCATTGACATCTGAGTTTACGGTTACTAGGATACTGAATAACTGAGTTTACTAATATTGATAACTGAGTCCATAATAAGTGAGGACTAGTACTATATTAATTAATACTGAGGGACCGATGTTATACTACTGATAAATGAATAATTGTTTCTGACAATTATGATTATAGAGAACTGGTTTGCTTGTCTGTACCTGATAATCGTGTATCTGAATTTATATAAATATATATATATATATAACATGAATTTCTAATAACTGATATAGCTGATACTGAGTAACTGTATCTGACAGTCCTGAATCTGAAGAACTATCTGAGTTCTTTTACAAAGACTGAGACTGAGACTGAGACTGAAACTGAGACTGTGGGAGGTAATCATCTAATTGACATGCCCCAGAACTCAGCTAGTGGGTTCCAACCTATAACCCCAGCTGGAAGGGTGTCAATACTGTGCCACAGGTAAAGACAAGCTGTGAGTAACCGTCATCTGACAATGTCCCCAAAAGAGAACGGTGGGCCCCTCATCCGACAATGTTTATCTACCTTATCAACCCTCGATCTGATAGCATTGATGTCTCAACCTATGCTGGCTACATAGTTTTGGAATGCAAGGGTTGTTTCTAAGAATCACACCCTCATCTAAAAGTATGTGTTCCCATCCTTGGGTTCACTCGGTGCTGAATCCTACTCCCAACTGAATTGAGATTAAACATGATTAACTGAACTAAACTGATACTAATGGTATGGTTTAGCTGAGCTGAACTGGGTTTATTAAGTTTCTTTGACTGACTCATCTGATCTGTTGACTGATTAATGGTTAGGTACTGGCCATAAGAGATTGAATGGTACTTAGTCTGAATAACTGGGCTAATGATATAGAGATAACTGAGTAACGTGAGATAGCTAAGCATGAATTTATGAAATACTACATTATCTAAGGATGCAATACCAAACGTATGACATGATTTAGAAATATTCCAAAGACTGGGGTACTGAAATACTAATAACTGAGTAACTGACAACTATACACTATGGTTTAGCAAGTCTGAAATTGATTACTGAATTGGCATAAACATTATAATTAAGACAGTAACAAGGACTCATAATAGAACTAAATGTTGGGTCCTAATAACTAAATACTGATAACTGAGGGTTAGGCTGATATTGAAATGCTTGATTTTGAGATTTGAAAACTAATTACTGAAGTTGTAATTGGGATGGCAACTGAGTTATGATAGTCACACATAAAGGCTGACATAAGTCAAGGATCTAAATGTACTTTCACACTCTGATCTTTCCCAATTTCTAAGTACTACCTTTTGCTAGCCATTTACTTGCACACTAACATGATATTTAAGCCTATCTTCATAACTACACCCTCATGTAAACAAGCATGCAATAATCTTCTCTTAACATGTAACATTCACTCTAATATCTAAGCAACTGCTCATCGTTATACTTCTTTCACAAAGAGAGCTTATTGAAGGGTTAAGTCAGGGGATCTGATGCATGAATAGACATTAAATGAACTTGATGCCTTACTGAAGCCTGAGGAATAGAGTTTAAACATCATGGACTCACCAAGAGGTCTAAACTGCGGATATCCATACAATAATCTGAATTTAACTGATCAGTAAGGGCGTAGGATGAGTCACAAAAACTGAGTATACTGTAAAATATGATAAGCGTACATGAGTCATAACATGCATGACTTGAATTTGGAGTTTTCTATTTTTGTGGGACATGATCTGTATTACTAAGGGGAATAGGACTGAACCCCTTATGCAGGGGACTAGAATCGTACATGATTCTATGGAAAGTGTATGAATATAAGCTGTGTTCATATAATGAATATGTGAAGCATACGTAGGTATCATGCTGACTGGAGTACAAAACTTTACATTGAGGTAAGTATGGGTTAAGAATCATCTCCCCTTACTGCTTTTCTATTCATACTGGCACTACTACTAGAATTCTGAGAGCCTGGCTTGGTTACTTGATCTATCATCTCCCCCTTAACTTTAAGCCATCATCTTAAGTCTATGAACACTCGACTAAACTCTAAACTGAACTACAATCATCATCACATACTTACACTATGTTTGACACATGCCTGCCCTACTAAACACATCATCTGCTTCTATTTCCGACTAATATCACATCCACACCTTCACACTTAGTTTCAAATCAATAGTCTTAATTTCTTTCTTACACTGTTCAAGCCTACCGGTTTACCTCGGTATAACTATCCCCATGACAACATAATCTGTTCAATCTGGATATCATTATCCCAACTCTACTATTGCTAAACTCTTAGGTTCATTCTTCTAACTCTAGGCCTATACTATCATAGGATTCGAAGAAAGGATCTGATAACCTATCTAAATTTAGGTTCTAGAAGAAGTTGTCATGATCATGGATGAAATTGGTACAACTTTGGAACATAACTAAACTGATGGGATACTGTTGAGCTTGTGGGCAATCCCATAGCTGCCTTTAAGGATTGTCTAAGAATATGATAAGCATACATGAGTCATGAGATGCATGACTTGAATTTGGAGTTTTCTGTTTTTGTGGGACATGATCTGTATTACTAAGGGGAATAGAACTGAACCCCTTATGCTGGGGACTAGAATTGTACATGATTCTATGGAAAGCGTATGAATATAAGCTGTGTTCATATAATGAAGATGTGAAGCATACGTAGGTATCATGCTGACTGGAGTATAAAACTTTACACTGAGGTAAGTATGGGTTAAGAATCATCTCCCCTTACTGCTTTTCTATTCATACTGGCACTACTACTAGAATTCTGAGAGCCTGGCTTGGTTACTTGATCTATCATCTCCCCCTTAACTTTAAGCCATCATCTTAAGTCTATGAACACTCAACTAAACTCTGAACTGAGCTATAATCATCATCACATACTTACACTTTGTTTGACACATGCCAGCCCTACTAAACATATCATCTGCTTCTATTTCCAACTAATATCGCATCCACATCTTCACACTTAATTTCAAATCAATAGTCTTAATTTCTTTCTTACACTGTTCAAGCCTACCGGTTTACCTCGGTATAACTATCCCCATGAAAATATAATCTGTTCAATCTGGATATCATTATCCCAACTCTACTACTGCTAAACTCTTAGGTTCATTCTTCTAACTCTAGGCCTATACTATTATAGGATTCGAAGAATGGATCTGATAACCTATCTAAATTTAGGTTCTAGAAGAATTTGTCATGATCATGGATGAAATTGGTACAACTTTGGAACATAACTGAACTGATGGGATACTATTGAGCTTGTGGGCAATCCCATAGCTGTCTTTAAGGATTGTCTAAGAAAGCCCTATCTTTAAGACCTTGAGCTATACTTTTTTGGTTACCTTGGAAGTAAGGTGGAGTTGACATTAGTAGAGCATGATGAGAATCTACATAAGTTTCTTAGGAAACCTCTCTATAGCAGATTTGAAATATGAAAGAAGGGAAACTATTCCTAAAACATCTTATAGCCTTCTACAGGTAAGTGTGGTTCACAACACACTCATGCACAAGACTTTACTAGATATGGCTTTTAGATTTCCTAGGACACTGTTGAACCTGGCTCTGATACCAAGTTTGTCATGCCCCAAATCTGGTACCCAAAATGCTACACGGTGCTCATCACTTTGAAGGACCACAAGCTAACCCATGACTGATATTTGTACCTGAACACTGCATAATAATAATAATAATATCATAAATACGGAAACATGAATTGAAAGGCCATAAGGTTCAATACTGATACATAACTAAAAATATGGTATAACAATACCGAAACTGAATACAAATACTAAAACTACTGAAGTCTAAATATCTAGTCTGAAAGCCTCTAAACTGTCTAAATAGGGAGTCGACGGGATAGGTCCCCAACTAAATCCAACTACTAAAATAAATTAAAAACTAAAATAATAAAGTAATCATCATTTCCTCGAAGGATGAGGACTCGCTACTAACTCTGACTGCTGAACTGGCATGCTACTGATGCTCTAGAGCACGTGCTTCGAAACCTATGGTATAAAATAAGACACCATAATGCAAATACATCAGTACGTTGAAATGTGCTGGTATGTAAGTGAGATAGGCTGAATGCAATAGGGTTCACATGCATGAACAATACTAACTGACTGACTAACATGAACGTGAGAATATAGGCATGAATATGTAACTTAAACTGAGATCATGATATGGTTGAATACTAAGTTCTGACTACTAAGTCTATTGATAACATAGATTCACTAGCATTTGAGTTTACAATTACTGGGATACTGTATAACTGAGGTTACTGATATTAATAATCGAGTCACTGATAAGTAAGGACTGGTACTGTATTACTAAATACTGAAGGACTGATGTTATACTACAGATAAATGAATAACTATTTCTGACAGTTCTAATTTTGAAGAACTGGTCTGGTTGTCTGTACCTGACAGTCGTGTATCTGAACATATATATATATATAACATGAGTTGCTAATAACTGATATAGCAGAGACTGAGTGATTGTATCTGAAAATCTATATTTTAATAGAACTTACTGAGTTTTGTACTGTTCTGAGTTGACTGTATCTGACAGTCCTGAATCTGAAGAACTATTTGAGTTCTTTTACTAAGACTAATACTGATACTGTGGGAGGTAATCTTCTAACCGATATACCTCGGAACTGAGTTGGTGAAGTCAAACCTATAACCCTAGCTGGAAGGGTATCAATACCGTGCCATGGGTAAAGACAAGCTGTGAGTAGTCCTCATCTGACAGTGTCCCCAAAAGAGAATGGTGGGGCCCTCATCTTACAGTACTTATCCACCCCATTAACCCTCGATCTGATAGCATTGATGTCTCAACCTATGCTTGCTACATAGTTCTGGAATGCAAGGGTTGCTTCTAAGAATCACACCCTCATTTAACAGTGTGTGTTTCAATCCTTGGGTTCACTCGGTACTGAATCTTACTCCCAACTGAATTGACACTGAACATGATTAGCTGAACTGAACTGATACTGATGGTATAGTTTATCTGAGGTGAATTGGGTTTACTGAGTTCTATTGACTGACAAAAATATTACTGAGATTTGAAGACTAACTGAGAGTATTGAGATTACAGAGATTAATGAGAATATGGAGGTTACTGAGATTGCTAAGTACTGAGACTACTGAGATTACTGAGATTACTGAACTAATGAGATTACTGAGATTACTGGGATTACTGAGTTTTTCCTGAGTCACATGACTGACTGAGTTCTATGGATCATAGCTTTACTGAGAGTATAGTGGAAACATGACACTGGCTCTAGGCACACAGCTATTTTTTTCGAGTACAAGTACCCCCAGGACTTGATAGAAGGAAACTGACAAAGCATGACTTTCTTGAATACATGACCAAAGTTCATAATTCATAATATGATAGTTGGGGATATCACGACACATAGTTCTCAAAGTCTTATACATGGAAGGGAATGCATATAACAACATGCCATAAGTCAATCAATCTAGTTTCATGAACATTCCATCAACAATCATAATGCATAACAATATCATAGAAGTCATTGTTTTCATAAGGGTATAGCATGCATTTGTCATTTAGTTCACAATTTAGCTATAATACATGATTTCTAGTCTCTTAAGTATTTTATCAAACATCTTACATTCACAACTTAGGCATAGGTGTAATCATCAAATTATTCATCATGAACAACCAAATTTACATGTTTCCAACTCATATGATATCATAGATCCATAAAAACGCATAAAGATTTTAACTTGGGAATCATTCAAGATTAATCACATGAACATATTCAATCCATAATATAAACATCATGATATATGATTTAGAAGAGGGTTATTGAGCTTCATGGATGAAAGGAATCCATGAATGAACACTACGCATACCTTAGTTCATAAATATACGAAGAGTAACAGAGAGATTCTTGAATTTGAACAAGTCTTGAATTTGGATCCCCTATTGAAAACCCTAATCTTATTCTTGAGAGTTTTTGAGAGAAGAGAGAATATTTTGGTGAAAATAGGGCTAAATCCCGTGTTTTTGATATATATATATATATATAGGGTTGGGAAAATAAGCAAATTAACCCTCAAGACACGGAAGTGTAATGCTGAAAAACTGGATACAAAGGCTACACAAAGGGCGATGCCTTTGGTAGAGCCTTTTGTACCCTGGGTGGCGCCTTTGGTAGAGCCTTTTCTACCCTGGGCGGCGTCTTTGGTAGGGATTTTCCCACAAAGGATATACTAAGGGCGGCGCCTCTTCATAGCCTTTAGCTACTGATTAAAAATCCAAATGAGCCCTAAACGGATTCCGAAAGTTTTGAAACTCATCCGGGATGTACTATTACCTTGTCCCATCGTAACGCAACTTGAAAATCGCAAAACAGTGGTTGGGAAGATTGTAAAATAAATTCCCAAAGTTTGGAGTCTTAAAATGAGACTAAGTCTTAAACACTTAGCTAAAATTTTCTAAGTGTTGGACCATCTATAGAGCCTAAAGGAACTAAACGAGCTGAATTTAAACGCAAGATTTTGCAGGGTCTTACAATTTCCTTGCCTCTCGGATTCCTCACACTTAATCTCACAAGAGTTGTAAGATTGCTTGTACTCCTCAAGGTGTTGAGAGGTGAACCAAACATTTACAACGACTAAAAAAAACTAAGACACACAAAGGACCGTACATACGATGAACGGTTTCAAAACTAAGTTACAATCTAGTACTAGCTCACAAGTTAGTAATTGAATCAATAAATGAAACTAAAAAAATAACCCAATGAAACTAAAAGATCACAATTTGAGCATAAATATGTTGCATGAACAGTAAAATGTGATGATGTGGAAGCCATGTATTGGTTCGATTTTATCAAATTTTATTTTCCAATTCAAGTTTTGATCCAATTGTAATTTTAAAATGGTGGGAATTGGTTGAGGAGGTAAAAAAAGTCTTGAAATCCTCTTTCAAGTTCAAAAGGCAATACTTGACTTTTTTCCTCAAGACATGGTCCTTAAATCAAGGAGAGATGGTTGAGAAGTGATTGATATGTCTTCAAGACCAACAAGTCTTACACCTTGTTCCTTCACTTTTAGGATCTAATACTTCACTTTATGCTTTATAATTTTATGAAGGAGGTAAAGAACGCAAATACAATAACAACATTCACCAAGAATAAAAACAATCTCCAAGAACAACCAACAACAAATCCACCAACAAATGGCCAAGTCCCTTTAGTGTTGAATTTCGGCTTTAACAAGAGATGAAGGTTGTGATGAAAAAAAAGAACACAACAACAACCTTTAAAGATATATAACAACACGAACCAACGTTCAACTCCCACAACAAGAAGTCATCACATGTCCAAGAACACAACAATAACAACACACGGTCACACTTCAAGTTCACAACAACAACTTCAACTTTTCAAGCTCAAATCTAGATCTTGACTCAAAGTACTAGTGAACAAGAAAAAACAACACTTATAAAAAACAAAGAAAAAATAAAGAATACAATATATAGACAATAAAACAAGAAAAATATCAGCCAAGACACAACAAGAACACATTTTCGGCCAAGACACAAAATGGACAGATTTGCACCTTTTTGGAATTTTCAGTTTTGAATACTTTTTTTTTAAAATTTTTCCACTGACAAGCCCAAGACCCAAGAACCCAAATACATATTAAATCTAAGGACCCCTACAACTTAAAATAGCAGCACCACATCTTACAAAGACACGAGAGGGATTCCACCGATCAGGCACCATCGTTTCCAAGCAATACACATTCATAAGTGCTTCCACACTTGCCATGTCCTAGGTTAGGCCTTGGGAGGATCTCACTCTCTCTCAAGAGAAGTGTTCTTGTTCTTTCAATATCATGAGACAACTAACTAAAATAAAACCCTAACATGTTCCTTAGATAGTTATTATAAAATGGAACACAAAAATATCCATAATAACCCTCAAGGTGAGGTTCCCCTCAAGTGTAAGAATGGAATGAGTTTTAGTGTGTTTTGGACCTCTTCTACACTTCAATTGCACACATCAAGTCTCGGCGCCAACCCTCATAACTCCATATCCGTGATTATTATTGTATCAACGTCCGTATAGTCTTACTCGACCTGGATAATCAGGACCCATAACTATTGTGAATGCACCAACTGATTGACTACCATCTTCATTTTCTTGAGTTTTTACTCTCTCCATTTTAACCTACAAGTCAGATCCAAAACGAGTAAGTAAGTTGAGTTGTTTAAATATTTAATGAAGAACAAATGATCTTGATAAATTTTGAATTAAAAAAATTTCGTACTATTTTATTTTTAATTTCATCAGATGAATCCTTGTACACTCATCCAGATTTTATTCTTCTAGTATCCACGAAGAATTTCTTGTTTGACATAGTACCAGAATTTTCCTTTTTTTTTTCTAGTTACACGCAAGTCAACATTAAAAAAATTTCAAGACAACAAGTTCATAGTAACAATATAAAAGAACACCAAAGCTCGCGAATTATAGTAAAACTTGTTTTGCCAATAGTATGAGGATACTTCCATATTTTTCAATTCTGTTTGATAGCATCGGACTTATCCTGCAAGACAGTTGGTACAGATAAGTATTAAAAAACAAATTGAAGTAGTGATGATGGAACAACGTAATAACTGTACATATTCATATCATACCTTAGCTTCTTTAGAGTTTCAATACTGAAGCAAATCCACAAATACAGGTTCTGGAATAGTTTTTGGCCTGTTTGTCATTCAAATTTCATCATTGGGGTAGGCATAATACTAGTCTTTTATAAACCAGGATTTGTACCCTCTAAAAGCTAAACCAATTGTATTGATAGCCCATCTTTTCCATTTTTGGGAATGTAATATTTCTCCTATAATTTGGTGTAATTTGGTTAATGCAAAAACTATGAAATGATTTGAACTGGAAATCAGAATAGTGATAACTTTGAACTTGGATATAGCTCCACATATCATCATGTGTCTTCAACTTTGTCCAAAAAATAAGATTAAGAGGACAAAATGTCCCATTCCTTGCCAAATTGTCAAGAAAACTTCTCAACTCGGTGACCATTGCTTTGGTAGGACCAATAGGCTGATTCAAATCATTTAGCACAATTAGTTGATGCTCAGTTCATCCATGTACTACTGCCATTTATGTAGCGCCTCTTTTTCTTTTTTTAATTAAGGGCCTACAATAATACGAACAACAAAATTACTGGAATGCAAATAATTTTAAAAATAGTATGAACTAAAATTTATATATTCGACACTTGTTCTAGTGATGGTTGTGATGCACGAGTGGTGTAATCTGACAATTCTTGGCACATTTTCTCCTCTACTGGTGCTATAGGTAAGATAGGATCCTGAATTACCTATTTCATTTGTTCTTGTACTTGGGATCTAACTGGAACGTTGTTTGACTTCTCCTTCTGCTTGTGATGTTTTTTCTTTGCATTTACATAGCTTGTATTCTTCCTCTTCTTATTCTTCTTCTATTCTAGTATTTGTTTATTTTGTAATACTGCTAGTGATCCATTTGAAACAAAGCTCTTAACTTTTAGGTGAATTTTTGAACACCCTTCTTGATTCATGATTGTTCAACTTTGATCTGCA
>NW_025861668.1:17099-19976 GCF_002878395.1 Capsicum annuum
AGTTTTGGTGAGGGTGGCCAAAATATTGATCGTCACCGGAAAAAATCATTCTGTCTATTCTCAATTGTTCATTTTCTCACAGGTGTGTGTGTATATTGGTGTGCATAGTAGTGTGTGAGTTTGTTCTTTGTGTTGGTAAAAAAACAGAAGGTGGATAAGTGTTGTAAGCTCTGTGTGTGTTGTTGTGTATGGAAAAAATGGAGAAACTTTTCTGTGTAGTATGGTGTGTGAATTCTCCTCTGGATAAGATAAAATTGTTGTGTGTTTTATTATGAGAGTATATGTGTATCCATAGAATTGTGAATGATGGTTATGTGTAAGTGTCTTTTCCAGTGAGGTGGGTATTGTGTGTTGTCTATATGGAATTTCCTCTGTGTGTATGTATATGATGTGAAGTGTATTGTGAGTGGGGTGGGGTATGTGGGTAGAAGGGGGTAGGGGGTAGGGAGTAGGAGGTGTGAGGTGGCAAAATTAATTAGGATGGGTGCTCAATTTGTTAAGGGTTTGTTAGGATAATATGGTTATGGATTTGTTTATTTTGATTTTAGTAGGGAAATTATCACATGATTGAGGGTGCATGGTAAGATGGGGTAAATAAGTAAAAATACACTCTCGGAAGGGATAAAATTATGTGTCTACACCTTCGAGATCCTCTTTGACACTGTTAAGTGTAGATAATGATGAAAATGAAATGCCAATAAATAATATAATGCGAATAACAAATATTGACATGCGTATGCCTTAATTTCATTAGTCGGTATTAGTTTTTGATGTGGAGCTTTGGTGTGGATTTGTTACAGGTTTGATTTGCTTTTTTTTGCTCATAGGAGCATAAATAATGAATAAAAAATATAAGTATTAATTTATATTTTACTATTTATTTTAAACTCATAAAAGTAAAATAAGTAAGAAAAATATGTGTCTTATAAACTTCTTTATATAATTATCATGATCTTATCGTTGGTTTATCTGGAGATATTGTAGCAAATAATATCAAACTGAATTTATATATGAAGATTTAAGGTGCAATATTTATATGAAGATTGAAAAAGAACTCAACGCCTCGTGTTATTTTGACGGAATATATAAATGAATCCCAACAACAACGAGGAAACTATCTGAGACGATCTGCATTTTGATACTTCAAATTTCTTGATCCCCTTCATTTTCTATATTTACTTTTCCATTTTTCTTGTGTGTTTTATTTTTAAGGTTTTAACTACGAAAATAAATAATAGTTGTTAATAGATAGGCATTAGTTGCTCATGTGGAAGTTGAGAAATATATATAGTACTTGCATGTATGTTTTCCATTATCTAATAATTTTCAGGAATTTAATTAACACGAATCCATGGATTGATGATTATGATATTATTTTTTTTTATGAAAAAATCATTGGCTAATCACAGTGAAGTTAAAAGATTTTCTTTTATAAAATTGAAGTGATTTTATAAAATTGAACTCATTGACGCGAGATACACACGCGGAGCGTGTATTCTAAACTAGTTAGTTTAAAATAATACGAAGATACAATAAATAATAATAATTAACAATTTAAAATATTTAAAATATATATAGAAAATTTAATTGATTAATTGACTCTTCGAATTTTATCAATGCCAGATAAATTGGAGCAGAGGAATTTCACATGTTATTTAAAAATTATGTAAAAATTATTATAAATCATAATAATTTGCAACTCAAATATCAAAAACTATATTAAAATTGATTGACTCTCTGGATTCCATTTGTGACACATAAATTGGAGCAGAGAAAGTATTATATATTACTACTTAAAAATATTATAAATCTCAATAACCTTTAATAATTTAATTAAAACATTTAATAATCATAAAAAATTAATTGACTTTCTAAATTTCATCACTGTCCTATAGTGTCCCATAAATTAAAATAAAAATATGACATATATTGACTTCGTACTAGCACATGCTCGTCGTATCTAGTCTTCCAACAAACTAGAAGAAGGCAAAGGATGTGTAGAAGGTATGTTATTTTTGTAGTTACGCCATCCTTCTTGTTTATGAAAAGTATTTTACAATTATCTCATGTTTGATTTGCTTAAATATTTTTAAAAATATTTTCTAGATCAACTTATTTTTCTCAAATTTGTGAAAAATGATTTCCCTTCAAAGACTAAGAAAAACATTTTTCAAACTCTCTTTCAACCTCACTATCAAGTTGAAATCTTCATACAACTCTCAAAATCATTCACCCCTACCCCTACCGCCAATCATCTACCAACCCCACCCCTACCACCCCCATCCAAGAAAATATTTAATTTTTTAAAAACTATTTCAAATTTTTTTCATACCCTATTCCCTCCCTACGCTGACCCCTCCCCTCTACCAGCTCCTTTAGAAAAATTATTTAATTTTTTGAAATTAAATTCAAACTTTTCTTACCCACACCCTAGCAGCCCCCTCCCCCAATATTTTTTTTAATTTACTTTTCAAAAAAAAAATATTCAAAACTATTATTTTTTAATTTACTTTTCAAAAAAAAGTATTCAAGACTTTTTTTCTTACCTCCCCCTTTATTTTTTAAAAAATATTTTAAAACTTTTTTCTTACCCCACACTTCTTATCCTATTCGTTCTCATTATTTTTTATCAAATATATACAAATACTTTTAGAAAATATTTTTCTACTTGTATAATGAATACAAGAATATAAATAAGAAACAATTGATTTTTCTAGAAAATGTTTTCCTCCTCCATATGGAACACACCCTAAAAAAAATATTTTTTGGGGTTAAAAATTATTTTTCTAAAAAATATATTCTATTCTTTAGCTAAACACCAAAATATATTTTTTGAAAATAGTTTTTTCATCAGCAACCAAACACTAGAAAATATTT
>NW_025861669.1:0-25813 GCF_002878395.1 Capsicum annuum
TGATGCAGCTTTGGAACTTCCTAGGACACTGTTGAACCTTAGGCTCAGATACCAAGTTTGTAACACCCCGATTTTCTAAACCAAAATGCTACACGATGCCCATGACCCCGAAGGACCACAACCAACCCATGACTTATATTCTTACTTGAGCACTAACTAACCATAGTGTAAAATATGCGAAAACATACTACTGTAAGGCCATAAGGTTCAAATCTGAATAAATATCTGATAAAATAGTATCTAAAATGGTATAACAATACCAACATAAATCTAAAATAATTGTCTAACATGCTGTAGTTTGAAAACCTCTAAACTAAACTGAATAAGGAGTTGAGGGGATATATTCCCAACTAACTCCGTCTACTGAAATAAACTGAAAGCTGAAATAGTGATACGAATAATAACATAATTGTCCTCGAAGGATGAGGGCTCACTATTAATTACTGCTGCCGATTGACTCTAAAATTACTAAGGGAGCTCTGGATCCCGTGCATCCAAACCTATGGTATAAGACACCATAGCGCGAGAAAAGTATGCGTCAGTACTTTGAATATACTGGCATGCAAGTGAGATAGGCTGAATGCATGGGTTCATATGTATGAACAATACTGACTAACATGAACGTGAGAATACATGCATGAATACATAATAACTGTAACTAAAACTGTACTAGTACAGGATACTAAATTCTGTGTACTAATTTACTAATATCTGAGTTTACTGAATAAAGAGGAACTGATTGTATATTACTGATAAAGAAAGTAATTGTTTCTAATAGTTTTGATTATGAAGAACTGATCTGATTGACCGTATATAACAGTCTTGAAACTAAGTTCATAATAACATGACTACTGAGTATGAATACTGATGACATGTATTTACTGATAACATATCATGACTGATAAATGAACTCTGATAACTGATATATTTGATAACATGAGTTCTGATAACTGATAGCATAAATGACTGTATCTGACAGTCCAAAATCTGATAGAACTAGCTGAGTTCCATATTGTATCTGAGTTGACTGTATTTGTCAGTCCTGATATCCTGAAGAACTATCTGAGTTCTTTTACTGAGACTGATACTGTAACTGTGGGAAGTAGTTATCTAACTGACATGCCCCAAATACGCTATAATAGCTAAGCTGGGGTCCAATCTCTGCCCTGATTGGAAGGGTGTCAATACCGTGCCACTGGTAAGGACAAACTGTAAGTGACCCTCATCTGGCAGGTACTCTAATGAGAACGGTGGGAACCATCATCTGACAGGTTAAGCTACCCCATCTACCCTCAACTTACAGGTATTGATGTCTCAACCTATGCTGGCTACATAGTTCTGGAATGCAAGGACTTCTTCTAAGAATCACACCCTCTACTGGCAGGTGAGTTCCCATCCTTGGGTTTGCTCGGTGCTGAATCCTACTCCCAACTGAATGACACTGAACTGATTTCCTAGTTCATACTAGAATTAACTGAACTATTACTGATTGTTCTGCTTAACTGAACTAAATATGGACTGAGTTTATTGAGTTCCAAGACTAGCGGAACACTACTGAATTCTGTTAACTGACTAAATGCTACTGAGTTCTGTTAGCTAACTGAGTTTACTAATGTCTGAACTGAATATTGAACTAAACTGTACTGATACTGAGATTTATTGAATTCCATAGTCTGACGAAATATTACTGAGATTACGTAGATTACTGAGTACTGAGTAAAACTGAACTGATACTGCCTTTACATGAGTTTTCTTGAGTCATGACACTGACTGAAGTCTACTGAACATAGCTTGACTGAGAGTATCGTTGCAAACATAACATGGCTCTAGGTACCCAGCTATATTTTTCGGGTACAAGTACCCCCAGGACTCGATGGAAGGAAACTGACACATCATGAAAATTCATGATCATAGGACTAAAGTCCACAATTCATAATACCATAAGTTAAGGATTTCATGAATGCACTTGATAATCATAATTTTGTACATGAATAGGAATTTATCCTAACATATCATAATTTCACAATTTTAATTTCACTTGCATGACATGAACTTGTATACATGCTAACATAATGTAGCTTTATTACTTAACATTCATGAACCATTTGTCAAACACTTGTAAGACATAGCATCAACATGGAAATCATTTAGACCATGTAGTATTAACATGAATTCATTATTTAGATCACCAATTAATCACAAGGCACAATTCATTCATTTGAATATTTTCACAAACACATGAAAGACATGATTTTATACTTAGGCATATATAACATGCTCCCAATTCATGACCATAACCACCAATTCACATCTCAAGGTTTTCAACATATGATGATCATGATTCAACACACATGAGAAACATGGATATTTCATTCATCAATTAACATATATCAATATTATGGGTATAACATCCAACTTGCAAATCCCAAGAACTCAACATAAATCTCATATGAATAATACTACAAATAAATTAGTTTTCATGATTCTTGAAATAACTCATGGAATTAAAACTCCATTTAACATCAACAACATGATTATAAACATCCTACAACAAAATATTCATGATACATAACTTAAAACTTGATTCTTGAGCTCCATGGATGAAAAGAATCCATGAATGAACACTATGCATACCTTAGATTGATTATCCGTGAAAGTTAACGGTGAAATATGCTTGAATCTTGAAACCCCCAATTGAATCCTTATTTGTTCTTAATAATTTTTTAGAGAATTTGAGAAGAAGGGAGTATATTCTGCTCTAAATTAGGCTTAATTCCATGTTAGAGCATATATATAGGATGGACAAAAGACTAAAATACCTCTAGAGAAAGAGAGAAAGACACAGCTGTCCTATGTTGTTTCCAGGCTGATAGGCTGAAGTAAATTGATCATTAACTCTTTCTCCGATGTTTAAATTGGATGAAACTAATTGCATTGAAAAGAGGACTCAAAAAGCTTTTCATCGATATATAGAAGATCTCACATTTCAAAATATTCAAGAAGTTATGATCGTTTGAAGTTGACCCTGAAATGCTGAAAATTTTTGGAGCATGCTATAGAGCATGCGACGCATGCAAATCGCATGGTGCTTCTATTTTGAAATCCAAACACACCTTAAACGGATTCCAAAAATTTTGAAACTCACTCGAGATGTACTCTTTACTTCCCCGATCACAACGCAACTTGAAAATTCAAAAACTGAGGTTGGGAAAGTCGTCAAATAAATCCTCAAAGTTCAGAGGTATAAGATGAAACTAAGTGTTTCTAACACTTAGCGAAATTCTTCTAAGTGTTGGATTTCCTTATCAAGCCTTAAGGAGCTGAATTTTACTTATGAATTTTATGGGGCCTTACAGAAAGCTTCTTGATTTGGGGGAAAATAATTAAAATAATGAGTTTAAAAATATTTTTAGGGCTTAAAAGTATACCTGGGCGGATTAAAATTAGGGGAAAGTACTATTTTACCCTTGGGTAAAACTTTTAATTTTCATCAAATTTTTCCAAAATTGGCCCCTGGCACTGAAAATTGACAACTGGGAATTGGACTGAAGGCGCGACACGAAGAAATCGTGGTGCCCCTATTCTGATTTTAACCATTAGTGCGGCGCGCCATGATCGAGCTGCCTCACTCAATTTGGATAATTATGAACTGGGCCTACGGCGTGATGCACCACTATCGCAGTGCAACACTGGAAATTGACAATTGTTGTTTACACTGACTTTGCAATGCGCTAAGGGTCAAAATGACAGTGTTTAACGACGAAAACTTAAAACTGCCATAACTTCTTACCCGGTTATCTGATTTAGGCACATTTTACATCGTTGGAAAGATAATTGAATTTCCTACGCAATGGAAGGCTCTAAACTGAAAAATTATGAGTGTTTTGAAATTTTTATTTAAGAATACTCATGCACTTAGACTTAGGTTATGCTAGGGAAAATATGGGGTATTACAATATCTCCCCCTTGGGATCATTCGTCCTCGAATGAGACTGGTTAAGCTGAGGGAAAACTAATGGACTGGACTTGCACACTGAACATGCATATCTGATACATGGAATGCATGACTGAACTGATTTGTTAATGCACAATTGACATAAACATGATGTGCAACTGAAATTGAGCATAACAGAAAGAAATATTAAGAAGATTAGTACCTTATACTGAACTAGAATTACGAAGAAAAGATGAGGGTACTTGGTCCGCATATCTGCCTCTGTTTCCCAAGTGGATCCCTCAACGGACTGATTTTGCCAAAGAACTTTGACAAATGGAACTTCTTTGTTCCTTAGTCTACGAACTTAATGGTCAAGAATTTCGACTGGAGCTTTCTCAAAGGAAAGATTGTTCTGAATATCTACACTTTCTAAGGGAACAACTACAACTGGATCACCAATACACTTTTTCAACAATGAGACATGGAACATTGGTTGTACTGAGGCTAAATCTGAAGGCAACTCAAGATCGTAAGCTACCTTTTTGTAATGACTAAGAATTCTGAAGGGACCGACATATCAGGGACTGAGTTTCCCTTTCTTGCTGAATCTCTTCACTCCTTTCATGGGAGAGATTTTCAAGTACACAAAGTCACTGACCTCAAACTCGAGATCCTTTCTCCTCATATCTGCATACGATTTTTGTCGGCTTTGGGTAGCCCTAAGCCTCTCTCTGATCAACTGAACCTTCTCTAAGGCATCAAATACCAAGTCAGGCCCTACTACTGCGGCCTCACCTACTTTAAACCAACTAATTAGAGATATACATATCCTACCATAGAGAGCATCAAACGGAGCCATACGGATACTAGAATGATAGTTGTTATGGTATGCGAATTCAATCAAAGGCAAATGGCTATCCCAACTACCTTTAAAATCAACTACGCATGCTCTCATATCTTCTAAAGTCAGAATGGTCCTTTATGCTTAACCGTCTGTCTGAGGGTGGAAGGCTATAATGAGATGAACTTGGGTACCAAGACCCTATTGGAATGCTTTCCAAAAATGAAAGGTAAAGTAGGTACCTATATCTGAGATGATAGATAAGGGGACATCGTGCAACCTAACCAACTCTTTGAGATAGAGTTTGGCATAGTCCTTGGCTAAATAAGAAGTATGGACTGGCAAGAAATGAGTTGATTTGGTCATCCTATCTACGATAACCCAAATAGAATCATGCTGATGACGAGTATGAGGCAAACCCATCATAAAGTCTATGTTCACTTCTTCCCACTTCCAAGTGGGAATACTGAACTCCTGCATGAACCCATTAGGCTTATGGTTCTCCATCTTAACTTGCTGACAGGTAGAGCACTTAGCCATAAACTCTGTAATATCTCTCTTTATCCACTTCACCAATAGATCTCCCACAAATTGCGGTACATCTTAGTGGCCCCTAGATGAATAGAGTAACGCACACCATGTGATTCCGTAAGAATTCATTGCCTCAAGTCATCGACACCAGGCACACATAATCTACCTTTAAAACACAATACACCATCTTCCCCTTAAGAGAAAACCTCCACTTTCTAATCTCTGACTAATTTTTTCAACTTAAATAGACTAGGATCTCTATTCTATTTTTCCTTCACCTCGGAAACTAGAGATGATTCTGAGCTACTTTGCACCCACACACTACCCTCTGCTGAGTTAACTAAGCAGACACCTAGTCAAGCAAGCTGATGGACTTACTGAGTTAACTACTTCTTACCATACTCAACATTAGATACACTACCCATGGACAATCTACTGAGAGCATCATCCACTATATTGGCCTTCCCCAGATGATACAGAACACTCATGTCATAATCCTTTAAAAATTCTAACCACCTTTTCTGACATTGATTCAAATCTTTCTAAGAGAATACATATTGAAGGATTTTGTGATTTGTGAATGCATCCATATGCACCCCATATAAGTAATGCCTCTAAATCTTTAAGGCAAACACCACAGCTGCTAACTCAAGGTCATGAGTAGGGTAATTCCTCTCATGGGGTTTAAGTTGTCTGGAGGTATAGTCTATGACCTTACCTCTCTATATGAGGACACAACTCAAACCTACTCTAGAAGCATCACAGTACACAACAAAACCATCTAAACTATCTAGTAGAGTCAAGACTAGGGTTGAGGTGAGTCGAGTCTCCAACTCCTGAAAACGCTTCTTGCATGAATCTGGCTACTGAAACTTAACTTTCCTCTGAGTCAATCTGGATATGGGGGATGTAATAGAAGAAAACCCTTTAACAAACCGACGGTAATAGCCAGCTAAACCCAAGAAACTCCTACTAACTGATGGAGAGATAGGTCAAGACCAGTTTCTCACCGCCTTGGTCTTTTGAGGATCAACTCTAATGCCCTCACAAGAAATAATATGGCCAAGGAAAGCTACCGATCTTAGCCAGAATTCACATCTTACTAAATTTAGTGAATAACTGGTGAGCTCTAAGAGTTTGTAACATTATTCTGAGATGGTTTGCACGATCATTTTTGTTATGAGACTAAATAAGAATGTCATCAATAAAGACTATAACGAACATGTCCAAGTACTGCTTGAACACTCAGTTCACCAAGTCCATGAAGGCTGCTGGGGTATTTGTAAGACCGAAGGACATGGCTAGAAATTTGAAGTGACCATACCAAGTTTGGAAAGCTATTTTTAGAATGTCACATTCTATGACACTGAGCTGATGATAGCCTGATCTGAGGTCTATCTTGGAAAAGTAGCTAGCACCCTAAAGTTGGTCAAATAAGTTGTCAATTCTAAGAAGTGGATATTTATTCTTGACTATAACCTTGTTCAACTGATGGTAGTCAATACATATTCTAAGAGAACCGTCTTTCTTACATATAAATAGAATAGGTGTGCCCCATGGGGAAAGTTTGGGTCTAATGAATCCCTTATCTAAGAGTTCCTTCAACTATTCTTTCAATTCTTTGAGTTCAGCTGGAGCCATTTTGTATAGTGGAATAGATATAGGCTGAGTATCTGGGAAAAGGTCTATTTCGAAGTTTATTTCCCTTTCGAGAGGAACTCCAGAGAGATCTTCAGGGAACACATTTGGAAATTCCCTGAGTATTAAAACTGACTCAAAGGTTGAAGTTTCTGAGTTAGAGTCTTTGACTCACACAAGATGGTAAATGCACCCCTTCGATATCATCTTTCTGGCTCTAAGGTACGAGATCAACTGACCCCTAAGAGATATAGTACTACCACTCTATTCAAGGACTAGTTCATTTGGGAACTAAAAATAAACTATTCTATTTCTACAATCAACTGAGGCATAGCATGAGTGGAGCCAATCCATACCGAGAATGATATCAAAATCCATCATCTCTAACTCCATGAGATCAATTAAAGTGACTTTCTGAGATATTATGACTGTACAGTTCCTGTATACCTATCTGGCTACAATGAAAATACCTACCGGGGTAGACACTAAAAAGGGCTCTGCTAGAGTTTCTGGACTGACTCCAAATTTAGCGGCTATATATGGAGTTACAAAAGAAAGAGAGGCTCCAGGGTCTAGTAAAGCATAAACATTTAAGTGAAAGACCTATAATGTACCAGTAACTACTTTAGGAGAATTTTCTTGATCTTGGCGGGACTGAAGAGCATATAATCTATTCGGACACTAACCACTGGTAGCACTGGAAGCGGTACCCTGCTGAGTTGGGTGACCAGATAGAACTGTCAACTGATGGGACTGGCCCTATTGGTGTACATCCCTACCTTTTTGAGAAACTATCTGGCACTCTCAAAGCTGATGGCCTGGCTTGCCACACTCGAAGCACATATCACTACCCTCTCTACACTCACCCTGATGGAGTTTGCCATATTTTTGACATAGAGAATTTATACGAACACTGCTAACACTGACCTGGGACTTAAAGCCTGGTGCTCTATCCCTATTATTATTTCTGAATTTGGGTATGGGAGTACTGGTTGAAGAGGGTGTTGGGTTTGTAGACCTCTGATGAAATTAAGGATGCTTACCACCCTCTGACTTTGGCTGACTGAAGTTAAAACTACCCATCCTAGCCCTCTTATTTCCTCTCTCTCTCTCTCTTTAATCTTCTTCTCCTCTATCTATTGAGCATGGACCATCAACCTAGACAAGTCCATCTCAATAATAATTATTGCGGTCCTACAGTCCTTGACCACACTATCAAATACTCTAGACTCAAACTTACTTATCTTAGACCTGTTATCAGCTACTACATGAGGAGCATACCTAGCTAACTGAGTAAACTATAGGGAATACTCCATCACGCTCATACTGCCCTACCTCAAGTTAATAAACTCTAATACCTTGGCCTCCCTCAACTTCAATTAGAAGAATCTATCTAAGAAACTTGTGGCAAACTCTTCCTATTCTACAGGACCTGCATCTACTCTCCTATCAACCTTTCACTAGTTAAACCAAGTATAGGATACATCCTGTAAATTATATGCAGCCAACTCAGTGCTTTGAGTAGATTTCACCCCGATAGCATCTATTACCTTTTGAACCATATCTAAGAATTCTAGTGGATCCTTTTTGGACTTGGATCCCATGAAAGAAAGAAAATCCATTCGGGTGAAGTCCCAAATTCTAGTGCAGCAGTATTAGCCACTGGGTTGGCTGGAACAGCAAATGGCCATTCATTTTGTGCTTCTACAGAATTGGCTAGAGTAATGAACGCAACCCTAAATTTTACGTGAGAGACGTGCTCGTCAATAGGATCTGCCTGGATGGGTAGAGGGGCTAGCTGATTTCCTGTTCTTCTACCATTCTTCTTGGGAGGCATGTTCTATAAACGAAAGGAAGAAATGGATTAGAAAGGGAGCTTAACTTGAGCTCATGCTCACTCGCACGACATGAATACTAAAAGAAGGCAAACTTTTCATAAATGGCTCGTAGCCTCTCATCCATAAGTGGCATGGTACACACCCATGCACAAGACTCTACTTAACGCGGCTTTCAGACTTCCTAGGACACTTTAAAACCTTAGGCTCTGATACCAAGTTTGTAACTCCCTAAAAGTACACCCTGGGCATATATAGTGCTTACAGTCCTGAGGGACCACAATCTAACCCATGATCTGGTACCTGTCATGAGCACTAAATAATAATATAATAATTACAAAAAATCATCTGATATTGCCATAAGGTTTTATCACCGAATCAATACTTAAATATGAATCTATAGAAAAATGGACTAAATCTAATTAAATACTGATAAACTGATATGTCAACTGAAAATTAGAATAATGGATAACTGACTCTAATGTCTGAAAAGCCTCTAAAACTGACTGACTAAATATGAGTTGATGGGACAGGCCCCCAACTAACTCTGCTAACTACTGAAATAGAGATATGAAGTAAAATAATTTGTCCTCGAATGATGAGGACTCACCACTACTACTGTATTGCTGATAGCCTGAGGAGTGAGGTCTAAGTGTGGTTTGGGGACTGAGCATCAACAACTATGATATAATACATCATAGCGCAAAAGAAAGGTATACGATCAGTACTTTGAATATACTGGTATGCTAAATGAGTAGGCTGATATGCATGGTTTCATGAACAAAACTAATAATTAACTGAATATGCATGTAAAACATGGAGTACTGAGTAGAGAAAATAGAATTTGTAGATACTAAAAATATGAAGAATCTATAAATATAAAGTATACATGACAATTTGTAAAAATCTAGAGACACTAGGGATGCATGACCAAGCATATAACATGGACTTAGTAAAATCTGTAAATTGAAATACTAAAAAATACTGATATATGTATGCTTTGGTCAAACAACTCTAATATTGCATAACACAACTGAGACTGTAACTGAAACTATATCTGAGACTATGGGAGGTATCATCTAACCAACATTCCCCAATTTGAGCTAATCGGGGTCCAACCTGTAACCCCAGTTAGAAGGGTGTTAATACCATGCCACTGGTACTAACGATGGTTGTGTTGATCCACTCAACTAATATAATATCCAAAGGACTAAGGATGTCAAGTCTGAACTGATGGGTGACCCTACGAGATAGTCAAGCCTAATCTGACAGGTGACTTCTCACACCCTACGCTGGCTACGTAGTTCTGGAGTATAGGGAATGCTACTAATGACTCTGCCTATCTGACGGGGAGGCTGCCATCTCTATACTCTCTCGGTGCTAAATCCTACTCCCAATTGAAATACTAGATTGTTCTGAGTTCATCTAACCGGTAACTGACTATTCCGATAATGCTCATAGTATGTTCTGAAGACTATTCTGTAATGTACTGATACTAGACTAACCAAACAGCTATGGATTTCGGGTATTCAATACCCGCAGGACTCAAAAACAATAATAGTAAAATGACCCTAAAGCTTGAAGGACAAAATATGAAGGTTTTTATTTAAATTAATCACTCTTGTAGGCATTTTATCAAACACTTGTAGTTAAAGGTTTAAACCAATTATAGGAATGCCATGGAACTTATAAAAATAGCATGAATTCAACATAATAGTACTAAATCATGGTTTTATTCAATGAATATTAATATAAAAACATGAAGGATTAAATGATATCAATAATTTCATAGTAACATAGTATAAAATCAATAGTACATGGAGGTTCATGGGTGAAATTATTAAAATCAAATAGCTTGAAAAGATTATAACTTGGTAATAAAAATAGGATATTTGGCCATGGATAAAAGGAATCCATGGATGAACATCTAACATACCCGGGATAGTGAATTTCTTGAAGTTCTGGGTGAGTTCTTGAAGATTAGCCATGAAATTAGAGAGCAACGGTTCTTGATTTTGGGGAAAATAATTAAAATAATGAGTTTAAAAATATTTTTAGGGCTTAAAAGACCACCTGGGCGGATTAAATTAGGGGAAAGGACTGTTTTACTCTTAGGTAAAACTTTTAATTTTTGTTAAATTTTTTCGAAATGGGCACCTGACGTGACGCAGCGCTATCACACCATGTCACTAGAAATTGACAACTGGGAATTGTGGTGCCCCTTTGATTCTGATTTTCACCATTGGTGTGACGCACCATGATCGCACTACTTCAATGGATTTGGAGAATTATGAACTGGGCCTACAACGCGACACGCCACTATCATGGAGCAACACTGAAAATTAACAATTGCTATTTACACTGACTCCGCGACATGCTAAGGGTCAAAATGACGGTGTTTAATAATTGAAACTTAAAATCGTCATAACTTCTTACCCGATTATCGGATTTAGGTGAATTTTATATCATTGAAAAGCTAATTAAATTACCTATGCAATGGCAGGATCTAAAATAAAAAATAATGAGTTTTTAAAAAAAATTATTTATGAATACTCAAGCACTAGGACCTAGGTTATGTTAGACAAAATACGAGGTATTACACAAATGATATAACAACACTATCAAACTTGAGATATCATTGACGGGAAGCTTGCTTCAAATCATAAATAGAATTCTTTAATTTTCACACTAGATGCTCCTTTTTTATTTTACTAAAACGTTCACGTTAATTCATGTAAATTTTTCCAGACAAGCATTCATTTAGAAAATCTTTCTTGACATCAATCTGGTGGAGCTCAAGGTCACAATGAGCTACTAGTGCCATCATAATTCTGAAAGCTTCTTGAGTAGACACGGGTGAGAAAATCAAATTGTAATCAACTCCTACTTTCTAAGTAAATTCCTTTACCACCAATCAAGTCTTAAACTTGTCAATCTTTTTGTGACTGTCATTTTTTATTTTATAAAGGTGTAATGACCTGGGAGAACCTCGTTCTTGACTCCATTTGTCATTTTGATTCTTTTACAGATGATTTTACCAACCGACCACTCAAATACAATGAAACTCAATCTTTTAAACCCTTTTCTCATCAGGTCAAGGTGTGTGTTATACAAGTGACTACATGTAAAATTTCACATTATTTTTTAATGATACATAAGAGATTAAATATTAAAAGAGAAATACCTATGACAAATAAATAACATAAAATAAAATAAAAATAAGAAAAATTGTTTCCCATCTTCTTCACCCCCACTCCCACCCCAATTTTAGTTTTCTCTTCCGTCCTTATTTTTTTCTCTTCTTCTTTGTGCCCCCCCCCCCTCCCCAACCCAACAACACCCTCTTCGACCCTCTAAATACTTCTTCAAGTAAATAAATTAAATTCACCCACTATTATAAATTTCTGAAAAAATAAGTAGTGATTATAAATTTAAATAACAATCAAGAAAAAATTATTAAATAATTGCTGAAGATAGCCTCATAATTAGAGTAATTAATAAATAATTTTTTTGTCCCTTCGTTCTTTTTGAAAAATATTATTTTTTTCTGTATGTATTTCTAATTTTTATAGAAAAAATGTAATTTAAAAGAAAATAGGGGATTTAATTTATGAATAAAAATAGATGGTTGTGTTAAATGAGAAGAATACATTGATTAGGGTTTAGGGTAGAAGGGGGGAACTAAGAAGTTTTTTTTTTGGGGGGGGGGGGGGGGATGTTGTTTAATGAAGAAAAGTTTTAAAGAAGAAGAGAGAAGTAAAGAGGGTAGGGGTTAGAAGAAGAAGAGGAAGAAGTAGAAAAAGAGGAAGAATAGAAGAAGGAAAAATAAGAAGAAGAAGAAGAAGAAGAAGAAGAAGAAGAAGAAGAAGAAGAAGAAGAGAAGGAGGAGGAGGAGGAGGAGGAGAGGGAGGGGGAGGAAGAAGAAGAAGAAGAAAAAGAATAAATACAGGTGAATCACCATCACAATAGTTTCCCCCATATCTCTATTATCTTCATTGCTCTGCCAAGGAGCTTTAAGCTCTGATGAACTAAAGCAATCAACCACAACCCCGCCAGGCACCAACTCCAGCCACAGCTTAGACTAAGTGTAAGTGAGTTACAAATCCCTAATTTTGCATTATGTGGTGGTGGAAGAAGATGGAAGACTATTAGGGCCTAAAATCAGAGTCGTAAAGGCACCTACCATATCTAGTATGATAGGTAAGCCTGACGTCTAACCCCAATAAATAAACCTAGTTAAATTAAAGCAAAAATAGTAATATAATAAGTCAAAATACAGGATAGTACTCCAATATGAATAAATAAGGAGAACACAGAACCAATTTCAATCTCAGGTTTGGTAGTCACTGATATAAACCACTAAATAATAGAATAATACAAAAAAAGTTCCATAAAGTTTTAACGCATATGAAAAACATAGACAGGGATAGAAAGAGAGTCCAGGTCGACTAAAATCAACAACCACTACCTCTAACATCTCCATAAGTAACCACCAAAACAATATTAATCAACGTCCAAGACAACTAGATCAGTACCTGGAGGTAAGGTGTAGAAAATAAAAATTATGAGTAGCAACAACATGTATTAAGAAGCAACATCTACCGATCCTAATTCAATACGATGATCAGAACCAACAACCACAGTCTAATACAACCTAAAATATCTTCCTCAAAAAAGTCATTCTAGTTTAGTAGTATATATACATAACAATAGCTATAGTCCAGTTCATTACGACTAAATCAATCAAAAAACAGATTATAGTCAACAAGTGAGACTATTCATAACAAGAACATAATAAGCAGTGTCAAAATTTAACATCCACTAGCCATACCAAAGTAATCAACCAAATAAATATGATGAGAATGATAAACTCCATGCAAACCAATGGGGAATATGGTGATAATGTATCTTTGTCCTACCTGCATACACCTACCACGTTAGTACAATCAACTGTGACTCATGGGGGACTCGTTAAGTCCATATACACCATCCAAATCTGCCTCTACAACCATAGAGTAAATAATCAATACCAATTCAATCTAGATCCACCCACAGGTCCACTGAGAGAACTCCTAGCGCCTCAATATATCTCAATATTCTGATCCCCTTGAAGGCTAAGAAGAAACATCCAATAGAACCATGATGATATGCATATAGAGGGGGGATGATAGAACATAATAGCCCAGTAGTATCGGTCCAAATCAAGACTATATATAATAATTTGTCATATCATAGTACATCCCCCAGCCATATAAAAGTTCAATAACCATACAACTCATCATTGGATAGTTATAACATACTAGACACAAGTTACAGAAACCTAGCCCAAATAATTAATTTGTTAATATTATTCTATTCATAATTACACTGGTATCAGTAAAGATGTTCACCATCTCATCTATACAACCCCCCCCCCCCAATATCTCTATTACTCCTCTTACATAACTACCACATAAACACATCAAAAAAGTCAAAAGAAAATCCAACTTGCCTTAAAGAAGACTCGCAAATTTGAATTGAAACTTTGCCCTTTTATATTGGTAAACAAAAACTAAGGACATCCATATTGTTATGCTTCGAATTCAAATCAGAAAAGTTAACCAAAAAATAATCCCGAGCCTACAAGGAAACCTAGAATTTTAGTAAAAATCATGTTAACCATAACTTATGAATTTCAAATCTAAAATTTTATCAAAAATAGAGTTAAAATCGACTTTGAATCACCAATTTATCAAAAGTTAACTTTACCAGAAAGACCCTAAATTTTCAAGTTGAAAAACAAAGATTTGAAGGTAAAATTATGAAATAATTAGTGGATAATGATAAAATATTAATTTAAAAACTTATCCAAGGTTTATATCTTGAAAATTCCCTTTGAAATTTCTCAAAATTGATCTCTCAAGCTTCAAAACTAAAATTTGGGGGTTTCTTGTTCAAAATTAAATTTAACATTAGCCAATTCAGTCTTATATCGAGAACACAAGAAGGTAGTCTCAAACGTGACCTGCTCTAAAGAAATTCCATTATGAATGTAAGAAAATCCCTGCTATCACAAAGACGGAATTGACCCAAACCAGACCTACACGCCCCTATTCTCGCAAACATGACCCCTTTCCACGTGAATGCGATGACCAAGAAAATCCTCCTTCTTGAACACAACTCCTCTCTCGGAAATGTGAGAAGACACCAGTTGACAGCAAAACAGTTGAAGAATCAAGGACAAAAAGATTCCCCTACGGACCCTCGAAATGTATTTGAAACCCTGTGAACATATTTCGACTATGCTACTAGGCCAAATTGGATATTTTAAACTCAATAGAAAAGTCAAAATTTCCAACAGAGATTGTTATCGACAGATGTTAATCAAAGTCAACTATATGTCCTAACATTCCAACATCTGATCTAAACATTCAAGATTACACTGAAAGCCTTGAAACTCGAATGAACCACGCTACTAATCCAAAATCAATATTTTGGATCTGATAAAATAGGCAAACTCTACAATGCTCAAATCTCTAAATATTGGCCAAATTCTACTATTCTTACTCTAAAGCCTTTCAAAATAAAAAAATTATTTAAATCTCAATCAAATACCTTGAAAATTGTGTCATCACTCCCGCAAATTAAAAATACCAAAACAGAACTATGAAAATAGGTAAAATTGATCAAAACATATTAAACTAAAAATTACAACCAGAAAAGTCTATAGGAGAGAGAAGAAGTGTCTGGTCTTAAATACTGTAATGACAAATGTGTATAGATAACGTGGGAGAGAGAAAAATGGTGAAGGATTTGCAAGATATACACAATATAAAAGATATGAGAATGCATTGAGGGATGAATTGGTGTGAAAGATTTGTTCCCAATTTTTAGCCTAAATAAGTAAGTTATGTATCTTCACGAAAGATACACAGCAGGATTATCAAAAGTGGTGCTATTGTGCAATTAGCTAAACTTTAGTGTAGCTATGTAGATACACTAGTAATGTTTGTTTACTTATGTAGTTTTATGCTCCATCTGTTTTAAAATGGTTGACCATTAATGACTTGTCACTACCCCTACGAAAATACTTATTAAGAGTTTAGTTTATCAAAATAGTCTTATCAATTATGCTTTGAAAATATGAATTTGATTGAGTACAAACAGTATGTATAGTGATAGAGCTAATTTTAAAAAATTACAGTAAAATTTTAGGAAATTCTCCTTTCTTTCAATATTCATGTCGTACAATAGAGCATAAGCTCTGTTAAACTCCTTCTCCTAACTCCTTCTCTACCGTTTAAAAAAATGCTTCCTAGAAGGGCTAATAAAGGAGAAATGGGGACCAGCCTACACCACCACCTATTCCTGAGGACCTTCTGAATAAGTAGGTCTCTCACATCAAATTCAAGGCTACTTTCACAGCACTGGCCCAATCTATGGTTTCCTAAAACAATCAGCAGTTCATTTTCCTAGCCAATCTAATGGTGAGCATAGCAACATCCAGAATCCCAAATTTTACTCGGATGAATCCCCCAGAATTCTCTGGATCCAAGCCTGAGGAGGATTTACATGAGTTTTTATGGATTGTGTACAGAAGGTGATTGATATTATGGGTGTTACCTCGAGTGAGAGTGCTGACTTAGCTGTCAACCAATTGCAAGAGGTGGCTCACACATGTGTTAAGTAATGAAGGGAGGATAGAGGCACCGATACAGGGCTTGTAGAGTGGGATACATTTTATACTATTTTCTTAGACAGGTTTTTCCCACTCGAATTAAGGGAGGCCAAGGTGCAAGAGTTTATTAATTTAAAGTGGGGTAACATAAATGTGAAGGAGTACTCACTCAAGTTCACCCAGTTAGTAAGATATGCTCCTGCTATGGTAACTGATTCTAGGGCCAGGATGAGTAAGTTCATATCTAGTTTTTTAGAGAATATTGTCAAGGATGTAGGACATCTATATTGATCAAGGAGATGGACCTTTCTAGATCGATGGTTCATGTTTAGAAAATTAAATAGCTGAAGCTCCAGCAAAGAAAAAAGGAGAACAAAAGGGCCAGAACTGGTAGTTTAACTTCTCTCGGTAGAGGTTAGAAGGCAGAAATCATCCTCAGTTCCACCAAAAATCCATAGCTCCAGCCTTATCTTCTACCAGTGCTCTAATGCTTAAGTTCAGACAAGAAAATCGAGATAGAGCACTAGGCTCTAAATCTTAGGGTAGCTTGAATAATGGCCGCACCAACCTAGTTTATAGGAGTTGTGGTAAGAACAACAAGGATGAGTTCTTAGTAGGCAGTGATATGAGTTTTGGGTACGGCAAGTCAGGTCATCGAATAAGGGTATGTTTTGCAGTTGCCCAACAAGGAAGAAATGATTGCCAGTAAGGCCTAGCTAACTCTTCCATAAGATTCTTGAATCATCAGGGTGTGCCACTTCTAGTGCCCCTAGTGGATAACATTAGAATCAACTATATGCCCTTCAGACTTAACAGGATCATGAAGGTTCTCCTGATGTGGTTACTGGTACGTTACAAGTCTTCCACCTTTATGTGTATGCATTATTAGATCTCGGAGCCTCACTATCTTTTGTGACTTTTTATATAGCCGTAAACTTTGTTGTCAACCCAAAAATTCTTGTAGAACCCTTCACAGTGTCCACTCTCGTAGGTAGTTGCATTATAGCTAAATGTGTATACAGAAACTGCCCAATCACAGTGTCCTAGAAAGTAATCTCACTCGATATTATAAAATTAGAGATGACTGATTTTTATGGTGTTCTTGGCATGGATTGGCTCCACTCTTGTTATGCATCAGTTGACTGTAGAAACAAAATAGTTTAATTCTAGTCTGATAATGAGCGAATCATAGAATGGAGGGGTAGTACCTCCGTTCCTATAGATAATATCTAAGGGTTGCATCTATCATCTTGTCCGAGTCATTTATGGGTAGTAATGTAGGATATGGGACGGGTAGGAACTATTCTGGCTAGTAATAGTGATTATTTTCCCTAAGCTCTTTAATACATCACATTATACAATTAAGATCAATCTTTTACAACCAACTATCACCTCTACTACCTTCACACATCTTTTGTTTTACCCTATCTCATTAAGTTCATTCACATACAATGTGATGGGAGTATTCTCTATTACTTCATTATTCAATTTTGAGCACAAATTTTCTTTTCACTCCCAACCACTACACATCAAATTCACACACCAATAACCACTACTTTGGAGCTTCACTTTCACCCTTTCTCCTCTTATTTTCAAACTCCTTACTCAATTAACTTTACACTAAAGTGCTTAGGAATTTTGGATCAAATTAAGGTCTATCAAAGAAGGTATTAGGCTACATATGAGGCTACCAAATAATAAGCTAAAGTCTCAATCGGGTTAACTAAGATTATGCACAAGGGTAGGTCAAAAGAAGGTATAAAACATGGCCATCAAAGAAATGCCTATATCATCTCCTAAACCCACACTCTTTATTTTATTTTGCATACATACCAGGTAAGTTTTAGATATCACATACAACAAGGAATACACAACACCTCACACATACATAGCACATGCTCAACTCAAGCAGGATCATCATAGACTCTTAACCAAACAACCACATGAATTCAAATTAAGCTAACAATTACAAGAGTCATAATCATTAGCCTAGGAGTCTAAAAGTAGTAATTCCCACAATCAACAAACTCTTTACACCCAAAACATTTGCATCATTTAGTCAAATATAGCACCAACAAGAACATACCATATTTATTCTTAACAAAAAATTTTAAAATTACCCTAAAAATGGGAATTTCCCCACCCCACACTTAAAAATGTACTTTGTCCCCAAAGTATATGCTAAAGTAGAGATATAAATACTCTCTGAGGCCTCTAGGCCTAGCTAGTAGCATCTTTATATATCAAGAGGGTTTAGGGTACCCCACACTTAGTTTTCACCATGCTTCTTAGCTCAGGTTTCTGGTACTCAAACTTTCCATCAACTTGTTACTCAACAAGAACAAAAACTAGTGAAGTAAAAACTAAAAATACTGAAAATGAAACATACTTTATCTTGGGTTGCCTCCCAAGCAGTGGTTGATTTAATGTCACAGCACAACCCACATCAAATTTTTCCTCTACCTTAAGGATATGAATTTACCCCCAGCTTCGCATCCATATTTTTGCTTCATTCATAGGGTGGTGGTATAAAGATTAAGGAATTAAGTAATGGATGGTGCATGGAAAACCACTCGCCTTAAAGTGAGGTGTATTTTTGTGTTGCTTATCTGGTGCAAAATCAAGAATATAAGATTCCTGTTCATTCTCTTCATACTTTCCCACTATTTTAGATGATTCTACAGACAAGACATCATCTAAACATAATGTACAAAAGTACTTTGAGTAAGGCCCAACCAATCCCACTTCAAAATCTACAAAATCCACAATACCCTCACTCTTATTCACCTTCTCAATTTCAATCTTAAGAGAAAGATAACAACTAAATGGTTGTGATTCTTGTGTCTGTTCCACACATTGGCTAGTTGTAATGCCCTAAGAGTACACCCTAGATTCCACACGGTTCTTACGGTCATAAGTACCACAAGCTAACCCGTGACCTGGTACCTGCTATGAGCACTGAATAAAACTAATAGCAATGTTTGTGCAGAAATTAACTAAAAATGCTATAAGGTTTTAAGTTCTGAAAATAATACAACTGAATCCACAAAATTGAAACATATGTGGAAATATTGAAATCTGACTGATAGGACTGGAAAACTAACTGACTATCTGAAGTATCTAAAAGCCTCTAAACTGACTGAGGAGTTGATGGGATAAGCCCCCAACTAACTCCGACTGACTAACTAAAAGAAAATACTGAAAGAAATATAATAGGTCCTCAAAACATGAGGACTCACCACTGTTGTTGTTACTAATTAGATAAACTGTCTAAGCGTATTTAGGAAACTGTGTGTATGAACCTATGATATTAAACATCATAGCGCAAAAAGGATTATGTGGTTAGTACTTTGAATGTACTGGTATATGAGATGAGGTTAGGCTAAAATGCACGGGTCTATGCGCATGAAGTAAATGCTGACTGAATGGCATAAGATAACTGATGCATAAAATATGTTAAAACTGTAAAATCTGAGAATGCATGACCAAGCATATAACATGATTCTGAAATAGTTTGTAAATTAAAATACTAAAATCTGATAACTGAATAACTGATAAATTGTACACTATGGTCAATGCAAACCTGAAACTTAACTCTATACTGAATACTAAACTGAGACTATGGGAGGTATATTTAACTGACATACACCATTTTAAGCTAATTGGGGTCCAACCTGTAACCCTAGTTGGAAGGGTGTTAGTGTTGTGCCACGAGTACTAACAATAGCTGTGTGGATCCACTAAGCTACTGAAGAACCAAGGTATCAAGCCTAAACTGATTGGTGATTCCTAGGTGGAGTCAAGCCAAAATTAATGGGTGACCTCTACGAGGTAGTCAAGCCTAAATTGATGGGTGAATCCTCATAACCCACGCTGGCTATGTGGTTCTGGAATATAGGGACTACTACTTATGACTATATTTAACTGATGGGGAAGCCATTGTCCTACATTCACTTGGTGATAAATTTTACTCCCAACTAAAAGACACTGATTATTAAACTAAACTAGGCTTAACTAAGCCAACAACTAAGCATGGTACTAACTGAATGACAAGGCTTCTACTTTATCTGAAACCATTCTAAGAATACTGAAAAACTATTTAAACAGCTAAGTAACGGGTGTTCATAACCCTCCAGAACTTAATGAGAATATCAATAAGAACACATGCAAGATTTGATAACCATAATAGGGAATCATTACTAAAAAACCATCACTTTGGCATTTTATCAAACACATGGAGATCAATACTTTAACATGGGGATGCTTTTAAACATGATGAGATATCATGATCACATAACAAAATCATAAACTGATAATTTATTCTGAATCGTGTGAATATATTACGGAAACTACAACGTTTAAAACATACTACAATCCATTCTGCATGAAAACAATTGTAATCATGACTTGAAATCAAATTACCAAGATATTGATGAATATATTTCAACTTTCAAATGTGTAAAGGCTCTTTCTATCAAAAACTCTTGGAAACATAATACATGATCGAAATTCATAAGAGTTTCATGGAGATAATTTATAGTAACATATAAAAATCATAACTTCAAACTTGAAAATGGATTCTTCGACTCCATGGGTGAAAAGGACCCATGAATAAATATCACACATACCTTAATTGATGAGTTTGTGAATGTTCTTGATGATTTTATTGAAAACTAAGCTTGAATCCTTTTTTTCTTTTGAAGAGGCTAGGGTTTGTTCTTGAGAGAGAATTCTCTCTTTAAGAGAATTTGAGAATAGAATGACCAACTATGCCTTTTGGGACCCTTAATCACGTGTTATGGACCAACTGGGTGAAGGGAAAAGACCTAATTGCCTTTGGAAACATGGAATCAAAAGTTGGAAAAATAGGGGCGGGCGATGAGCCAAGAACCACAGGCTTTGGACCGATGGTCTAAGCCCCACACCACGGGCTCTGCTGCGGGCACCCCTAGCAGTGCACTGGAGGGCACACCGCGGGCTTATCCTGGTGCATCTACTATTTTGGACTTCCAAACATGTCATTACACTCGTCAAAAAATTTTAAAACTCACCCGAGATGTACCTTTGACATCCCCGATCATGAATCAACTTAAAAATTAACTTTTCAATACTGGTAAGGTCAAAAATAAGATCATCAAAGTTTAGGGGCTTTATAAATGATTAATTCCTAATACTTAGTGAATTTTTCTAAATCTTGGTCCCTTTTACATACAATAGTAAGTTGTATTGAGCTAAGATCTTACGGGGTATTACACTAATTTCCTCCTTTACTTTACTTAGCCTCTGTGGAGATAGTAGTGGTGGTATCTTCTTAACTTGTTCAGCAATTTTAGTTTTCGAGTACTCAGACTTTCTTGAATTATCAGCAACTTTTTCCGCATCTTGTTGGAGAGTCAACTCTGTATCTACCTCCTTATTTATCTTTAGAGGTTCTTCATTTAGCTCTTTATCATTCCTTAAAGTGATTTCCACTACTTGGTTAGAAGGTTTAGTGTCACTTGGCAAACCACCTTGAGCCCTAGTATTTTCTGCCTACTGCATCTACCCTAGCTGATTCTCCAACTACTTTGTAGCCACCTACTGGTTCTTTACGTCTTTCACCAACTAAGAGTAAGACACTAAAATTTGTTTTAGTATCTCTGTCATATTGCTAGTTTGAGTCATGGTCTGATTTTCTTAAACCTGCTGCTGCTGAAACTGTTGTTATTGGTTGTTCCATGATTGAATTGGTGGATGAGTCTTCCACGTTTGATTATAGGTGTTCACATAATATAACCTTTGAGCATAGCCCACAAATATTTTTAAATCGAGATTGATAGCACACATAGCTGTAGAATAACCACTATCACAACAAAACATACACCAACTTATGGTTTGCTCCACAGATAGGACAGTATCAACCTTATATTGTGAAGGTCCCATCCATGTGCTTGGGGATTGACAACACAAATAGCTATAGAATAACCACTATTACAACAAACTATACACCGACTTTTGGTCTACTTCACAGATAGGACAGTATCTACCTCATATTGTGAAGGTCCCGTCCATGTACTTTCATCAAAATCTAGACAAAAAGGCTCTCGGTGGGGTCCCCTAAAAAAACAAGAATCTTCATCACTCGAAAACCATCTATCCCAAGCTAACATATCAAGAAGTGTGAGAGAAAAAAGCAAAAGAAATGAAAAATAAAAACTACTAAACTATATACAACTCAATATAGCTAAACTAAAAATAAGATAGTTGCATGTTTATAACTCTCCGGCAACGGGGCCGAAAACTTATTGCACCCAAGCGCACATACAAGTATACATCATCTCACCAAGTAATAAAATGGCCTCAAATAAAGCTGAAATCGATACCTCAGAGACATGTGTTAAGTAACTATCCAATTCTAGTTTAACAATTGAGATTAACTAGTGCAATCGTAACAAAAAGAGTTTTGAAAGTTATAATTAAAAGTAAACTAAAGTAATACGGACAAGTAAAGACTTTGGAAAAGCAATGAATAAAAACCTAGGGTTAAGGAATTGTGAATAATAATACTAAGCTAATGAAATTCATTCATTAGATTACTTATCTTAGTTGATGATTCGTAGGGTTTATCACATGATCATGGTATCCCGGCCTCTAACCTTCTACCTAATTGGATATTACCACTACATCATTGAGTGGGGATGCTATAATCCATTTAGATGCATTAATTTATCACCCTACATGTAAATCAAGCAAGTATCCTGGGAATATCCCTATCCTAGTTTCTAATTCAAATTCCTTATTTTATAAAAGAATAAGAACCTTACCCTATTTATCCTCATGTTCTATCTTTCCATTCCCCGTCTCGAGTTCTTAAGGTCGACAATATATGTATCCTAAGGGTAAAAAATACTTAAAATAGTGATAAAAAGGATAAAAAAAACAACCAATTATGATAAGCAATTCAAACAAACACAATTCAAAGTGAAAGTAAACATGCTCTTGGCCTTAACCCCAGAAAGGGAGCGTTTAGCTACTAATGGATATAGCTGTAATCAATATAATTGAATACAAGATAAAATCCATTAAAAATATAAATTAAAAGAATAAAAATCCTAATTTAAGTGTTTTCCATCTCCTCTACAAATTTCAAAGTTGTCCAAGGTGTATAATATCAAACACAAGTGTCCTATTTATAGGAGGACAAAACTGTCGATTTTTGCACTAGGCCGCATCGCGTGGTTAATTTACCACGTCTTACTCTGACACAGGGTCTTTCATGGATAAAAACTGTATTGGGTCCCTTATAAATCTCAATTTGTATGTAAATCACCCTATGGCCTTTGCTTTTGTCTGCAGCGTGCCATGGACATCCAAGGTGTCCAAATCACGTCAAGTTGTGTCTTGTGCTTTTGTTGATCCATTCCAAGATCTTTTGTATTGTTTTCACCTGATTTTAAGATTTTATATCCCTCATATATCATTATAATCAACTCATAAAGAATCCTATAGCATTAAACACAACAAATTAGAGCTCTAAACAACACAACATCCATGACGACGAACTAGGAACTTAAGCTAAGAATACTAGTTTTGCCCCTTTTTATCTTAAACTTGGTTTTGACTCTTGGATAGATTAAATTGCACTTTCAAACATATAAACAAGTTTTTACACAGATAATTACACAATCATACCATTATGAACTCATTACACTCACTAGAATCCATCGAGATCAACTAGAATAACACCTAGCTCAAGCTAGTAATACTAGTTTTCTCATTTGAACTCTAAGTGATCAAATTAAGTATAGCGTTATTTGAAATACACCTTAAACATTATAATAAAGTACTTAAACACTTTAATACTCAATTATATCACTATTCACTCACAAAATACACAAGAAGTCCTCAAAACAAGGCGAAATAAGCTAGGATAACAACACTAAGGCGCATAAATCCACCCTAGATCATTGATGTATTTAATTAAGTTGCACATGAATTATGACAGTATCATGGGTTAGCTTAGGATCAATTATGGTTTTAAGCACCATGTAACGTATAGGGGGTAATCTCAGAGCATTTAAATTTTGACAATCTTTCACACCAATCCCTTTGGGGCCTATTTTAGACCATACAGAGTTTTGTCTTACTAATAGATATCATCAAGAATCTCAATGCTTTCAAATTCAGGTGGTTTCTTCACATAGACTTCTTCTTACAAGTTTCTATTTAAGAATACACTCTTCATATCTATTTTATAAAGAATGAATTCCTTGAAATATTCCAAGTACACAAGTATCCTTATGGATTTAAGTCTTTCCACTGGTGTAAAGGTCTCATCATAGTCTATTCCTTCTTCTTGATTGTACCCTTGGACCATAAGCCTTGTCTTGTCCTCTATAATTTTATGTTTTTATAGAGGAACCAGGTGTGATACCTTGCTTTTTTCAAACCAACTAAGCTCTTTTTGCATGCCCATTATTCAGTCTTCGTCAAGAAGAGCCTCCTTAATATTTTTGGTTCAATTATTAATAAAAAATCTTCGAATGGACACAAATTTTTTAGACCTAATCTGATGGTGATTCTAGATGTAAGATTTATAAGAACATTATCAATTAAATTAGATCTTAGATATTTGTATCTTTTCAACACCACTCCTTGTGAAGTTCTAGTGCTCTCAATTGTTTGTATTGGTGTTGTTGGCAAGTTGGTTTCTTGACCAATTGTTTCCCCATGTCAATATTCCATGGGTCTATTCAGTATTTAGATCAAGTCAAGTAACTTGTTCCTGACCTACTCATCAATTTCACTCTCATCCTGCATGATATTCTCAAGCATAAAACCAGATTCATCATAAATGATATACATACTTTTTTCATCATAGTTTATTATTTTGTTCATGAACCTATTATTTTTTATATTGAGAATATCCGTAGAAGATTTCTCATCCCTCCCTGGATTAAATTTGCCCAAATTATCATTTATATTATTGTAAATGAAGCACTTACATCTAAAAAAATCTAAAACAAGCTATGTTTGATTTTCTTCCTTTGAGTAGTTCATATGGATTTTTATCTATTAGAGGCCTAGTTAGATATCTATTCACACTGTAGCATGCAGTGCTTATGGCCTCAACCCAAAGATTTTTTTTTTAATATTTCTTGCAATCATCATTGTTCTAGCCATGTCCTCTGAAGTCCTGTTATTCTTTTCCACTACTCCATTTTGTAGTGATGTTCTAGGAGCAGAGAAATTACAAACCATACCATGTGATGAACAGAAATATAAGAATTTAGCATTTTCAAATTCTATTGCATGAACAGATCTAATGAAAATTAAGTAAGTACCCAGTTTCTTTTCCACTTTCTTAATAAAATAGAAAAGTCATCAAAGTCATC
>NW_025861669.1:28813-34697 GCF_002878395.1 Capsicum annuum
ATAGTGGAATCATGACATGTTATTATGTGGTCCCAATCATGTACAAGATTATTCCCTACAAGTGTTTGATGAAATGCTTATGTGATTTGACTAGCGAAAACATGACAAGTTATTATGTGATCTCATTCATGCACAAGTTCATATATATCAAGTGTTTGACAAAATATCTAAATGAGTGCATTGTTTGCAAGCAAGTATTGTTATGCCTTTATGATATGTTATGTCTTTATTTCATGCTATCAAGTCTTAGGGGTATTTAATACCCAATAATTTAGTTGTGTACCTAGAGCCAGTGTCAGTTATAGGATGGTATCAGTTATGTCCCAATCAGTAGAACCCAGTCAATTACAGAAATCAGTAAAGACTCAGAAAACTCAGTATCAGTCCAGTCCAGTTCCATATACTCAGTTCAGTATTTCTCAATTGGGAGTAGGATTTAGCACCAAGTGAGTGCAGGGATGAAGGCTTTCCCATCAGAGAGGCTGAGTCGTTAGTAGTAGTGCCTATACTCTAGAACTGTGTAGATAGTGCAAGATGAGGAGTCACCCATCAGACTAGGCTTAACTACCTCCCAGGGGTCACCCATAAGATTAGGCTTGGCTTCGCCCAGGTGTTACCCGCCAGTTAGGCTTGGCATCTTAGTTTTCCAATGTAAGTACCTGTGGCATAGTATTAGCACCCTTCCAACTGGGGCTACAGGTTGGACCCCACTCAGTTTAGAGAGGGGCATGTCGGTTAGATGGTTATCTCCCACAATCTCAGTTTCAGTCTTAGTTTAGAATATAGTTTAGTTCTACAGAATCAGGACTGTTAAATACAGTCACTCATTATTAGTAATTCAGTTATTAGTAACTTCAGATATCGGTTACTCTCTCACCAGAACTCAGTACTTAGCTTCAGAAAATCTTAGTTATAGTATACATATATGCACAGTAGTACACACTCAGTATCTACAGTAGTTTCAATTATCCATGTACTCTCATATAAAGTTACTCTATATCATTCAGTCAGTTACTGTTCATCCATATGAACCTTTGAATTTAGGCTTACCTCATCTAGCATACCAGTACATTCCACGTACTGACCACATACTTTTTCTTTTCGCTATTATGTCTTATATCATCGGTTCGGACGCTTAGGTTCTTGACCATACTTATACAGATCTAGTTAGCAGTCGTAGATTTAGTAGTGAGTCCTCATATATCGAGGGCATACTTTTATTTTAGTAGTTTTAGTATTTCAATTGTTGGAGTTAGTTGGGAGCTTATCCCATCAACTTCACTTTTAAACAATTCAGATTAGAGGCTTTCAGACTAGATTTTTTAGAGTATACATTTTTACAGATTATTAGTTTAGATGTTATATTTTATCAGTATTTTGGATTTTGAACCTTATGGAATTTTAGTCTAATTCCATATTTATTTCAGTATTATTATCTATTGCTCACTGCAGATATCAGTCATGGGTTAGCTTGTGGTCCTTCGAGATCGTAAGCACCATGTGACTACTAGGGGGTAGTCTTGGGTCGTTACAAACTTGGTATCAGAGATAAATGTTTTAAAGTGTCCTAGAAAGTCTGAAAGCCATATCTAGTAGAGTCTTGTACATGGGTGTGTAATGTACCACACTTATAGATAGGAGGCTATGAGATGTTTTAGTTAAAGTTTCCCTTCTTTCAGTATTCATGTCGTGCGAGTGAGCATGAGCTCAAGTTAAACTCTCAGTATAATCCTTTTCTTCCTTCCAGTTACAGAACATACCTCCCAAAAAGACTAACGAAAGAAGAACTAGAAATCAGTCAGCACCTCAGCCCATTCAGGCAAATCCCCTGAATGAGCATGTCTCCTATGTAGAATTCAGAGTTGTTTTTACTACTTTAGCCAATTCAGTAGTTTATCAGAATAACCTACAGGCTGTTGTCCTATCTAGTCTTGGGGTTCATACTCAGCAGAGCAAGGGAAAGAAGTATAGGAAGAAAGATAGAAAGAACAAGAGAGTCAGAATAAGTGGGTTTAGGCCAAGGTCAAAGGGTGGTAACCATTTCCAGTTTCGTCAGAAATTCTTAGCCCCAAATCCTTCTGTAGCTAGTGCTCCAGTGCCAAAGTTTAGAAATAACTATCGAGATAGAGCACCAGACTCTAAGTCACAAGGTAGTGGAAAGGTTATTCATACCCATCTATTTTGTGAAGAATGTGGTAAAAATTACCTAGATATGTATAGATCTGATAGTGATGTATGTTTCAAATGTGGTAATCCAAGAGACAGGATGCGGGAGTACAGAGTAATGGCTCAAAGGGGAAAAGATTTGTGCCAACGGGGTTAGTCCAACCATCCTGCAGCTTAGTCCGGTCACCCAAACCAGCAGGGTGCCACTTCCAGTGCCACCAATGGGCAATGCCCAAATAGGATTTATGCCTTTCAATCCAGACAAGATTAGGAAAGTTCTCCTGACATGGTCACTGGTACATTACAGATCTTCCATTTACATATTCATGCCTTATTAGATCTAGGAGGTTCTCTATTTCTTGTAACTCCTTGCATAGCAGTCAACTTTAAAATCAAACTAGAAATCTTAACAGAACCTTTCTTAGTTCTTACCTCAGTGGGAAAAATCTATTCCAGCTAGACAAGTATACAAGAATTGCTCGGTTATGGTATTTCAGAAAATCCCTTCAGTTAATTTCAGTAATAGAGTCATTCCATTTCATTTTCTTGATGAACCAGTCCTTGGAAGAAGGGGTAGTACCTCATATTTAAATTATTCAAGTGTGAATCTTTTAAGATTGAGCTAGTAGAAAGAAGAGTTGAGAATTCTAAGCTAGTCAATGTTGAGGTTGCTATATGATGATTGTTGGGGCAATAGAAAACTAATAATTTTGTGTCAAAAGGAAGTACTAGCAGTGGACCTTATATTATCAGGTGTAGCACTTCAGGATGAGTTCAGTGTTTATGAGTATTATTGTATCTCAAACTCTAAATTGGTTTTAGTTCGATTTAGAGTTTATTAAGGAGTTCATAGACTCAAAATAATGGCTTTAAGCTAAGGGGGAGATGGTAGAACACATAAGAAAGTGATACTTTCAAATTTTAGTGGTAATATCAGTATGGGTAGAGAAGCAGTGGGAGAGGTTGATACCCAACCCATCCTTACCTCAGTCCAAAGTTTCACACTTTATCTATCATGATATCTACTCATGCGGTACATGTCAGCTCTATGATCATAACTTCTATTCGTGAATATTATCAAAAATCATGTACGCTTATAGTTCCTAGTATAAGGAGTTCCAATTTCCTCAGTGTTATGAATCATGTTCTATGTAAACAAAAATGCCAAACTCAGGTCATGCAGCTCATGACTCATGAATTCATGTCATGCTTTACAGTATGCTCAGTTTCCATGACTTATGCTATACTCCTAATGGTCAGCTAAATTCAAATTTTGTTATCTATATCCTCAGTTTAGATCTCTTGATAAATATAGAATGTTGATGTTCTATTCCTCAAGCCTCGGTTAACTGTCAAGTTTGGTATAGTGCCATTCATGCTTTAGGTCCTCATGTTTTAACCATCAGTGAACTCTTCTTATTAAATGATGTAGTGATGAGCAGTTGCTTAGATGGGAGAGAGTAAACGTTTCATATTAAGAAAAGATTATTCGATGCTTGTTTTACCCAAGGCTGTAGTTATAAAGATAGGTTTAAATGTCATATTAGTGTGCAGGTGAATAGCTAGCAAGGGGCTGCATTTAGTTATTAGAAAAAAAATTAGAATTCTTCCTATGATAAGAGGTTGAGAAATGCAGAGTATGAGTGTACATTTAGATCCTTAATTTATGCCAGTCCCCATCCTGTAGCTATCAGAACTCAATCACAGTCTTAGTTAAGCAGTCAGTACAAAACTCAGTCCAGTTTTAGGTTCGCTTAACCAAAGCGTACAGTTATCAGTTATTCAGTTGTCGGTATCTCAGTATTTCAGAATCATGTTATGCGCTTAGTCTTGCATTCCTAGATAATACTATTTCCATGAATTCATGCTCAGTTACCTTACGTTTCTCAATCAATCCTTACCTCATATGCATAGTACTTTATAGTTTCAGTCCAGTTATTCAGGTTAAGTACAGTTCAATTATACATGACCAGTATTCAGCTATCAGTCATCTAGTTAATCAAGTAAGTTAGTATGTTTACGCCTTGGTGCTCAGTGCCCATGTGAATACTTTTAGTAGTCTCAAGTGAAGTATTGTATTAAGGTGGAGGGTATAGTTGATAGAGTATTCGATAAATATATTTAAGGTTGAATATTTTTAGCGGCAGTACATAAGGCTTAGTCTTCATTTGTTTTTTTTTAAGATTCAGACATCTGAATCTGAATGCACATCTGAATGATTAAGATGTTTTCTCTAGATCGGAAAACTGAATGATTAAGACTACTTATTTTTCAATATCTAAATGTGCAAAAAAAATATTTGTATACATAATAAAATAAAAAATAAAATTCAAATAAAAAATTAATTATGTATTAAAAAAGTATGTCATTTAATGCAATAAAATTATTAGTATTTGATTGAGAAAAAACATTTATGTTTGTTAGTGATAGTGGAGATGGCTATAATGGTGGTTGCGGTGACAATGATTGATGTTACTAATTAATATTGTTGGTGGTGATAATTGTGATGGTTGGTATTGTAGCGACTGCTATGATGGTGGTGATTGATGGTGGTGGTAGTTGTTGTGATGTGATGTTGCTTGATGTTAGTAGTTTAAGGTGTTGATTGTGCTGGCTAAAACATGAATGCATGATAATTGATGGTGTGTTAGTGCTAGTTGGAGATTTTATTTGTTTTGATATGGAGATGGTTGTTAGTAGAGATAAATTATAGCGATGGTACTGGTTGAAGTAGTGGTAGAGGTGGCATTACTAGTAACAATGGTGGTGGCGGCCAAATAATGTGTAGAGGTTGTGATGTATTAGTGGTAATTAGTGGTGGTGCGAGTTGTGAGAGATGAGTTGGTTAGTAGTAAGGATTGGACGCTAGTGGTTGCTAATTGTGGTGGTGTTGACGAAAGTGGTGGTAGTGAATATAACTAGAATAAAACAGATAGTAGGTGTGGTAGCGGTTGACAATTGGGGTTGGTAGAGGTATTTTTTATTAATGGTGGTTGTGGTAGTGGAGGTGGTTGGTGGTGGTAGGTATTGGTTGACAATGGTGACGGTGGTAGAGGTGGTTAGTGGTGGTGACTGCTAATTATGAATAGAGTGGTGAATATTATCCAACACCACAATATCCCTTCAGACCTATTAAGACTTGGTTCTATATCTGAATGATAAAGACCAATTCATACCTATTAAGAGTTAAAACCTTAATATAAAACAAATGCACTTAATGTTCTGAAGTCTGAACCATTCAGATTTAGACCTCCATTAAGTGCAAACAAATGAGGCCTTAGTCACTCTATTTTAGATGATGTTTCGTAGGCCTCGCCTCATATTACAAAATTTTTGGCTATGTTATGGTTTCTTATTCAGATGTCCTATTCAGACCATGCCGTGATTCCTTACTCCCTAAAGTCATTAGAACCTTATAGGAAGAGTGTCAAAGAAATGCTTCAATTAAGTATAAGTTTTTAGTATGAGTTAGTCCATCAAGCCAGCAATCCAGTTTAGCAGTCAGGCGGACAAATTCGGATGTTTTTCCATCTTTCCATCTATTTGTCCTATCCCAAAATGGAACATTCTGGTAGTTGCGAATTCAGCTCAGTTCATATATTATGTCTCAGTCTCAGATATTAGATATTTAATTACGAATCAATTCGTAGGTACGTCGTGCATCATCTCAATTTTCCTCAGTATCTCAGCCAAATCAACATTCTCCGAGGGACATAAT
>NW_025861669.1:37697-62257 GCF_002878395.1 Capsicum annuum
TAATAATCTAAGTAATGAAATAATACTAAGAAGGTCCTACTTATAGTCTACTATAAAAGAGGTGGAAAATAACCCTCCTACCCTTAATGAAGGGGAGGGTTTAGAGTGCAAAAATGGGGTTGCCTTATGGTGTTTTATAAGACACTTAAGGTACCTATTCATATGTTAATACATGTACTCTTTTAGATGGACCTAAGATACACTCACACACATCCATCTTCATGAACATGCTTTGAAGACTTTGTAGTTCTCGAGCTTGGCTTTTTATGAATGGTCTAGAGGCCTTGGCACCTATATCACTTATTGCAAGGGCACATGTTTGATGATTTTTTGGTGATTTATAATATGTCTTAGATTGATCAATATACATAAGTTTTTCACTTGGTGAGTAAATTCTCAAGGCTAGGATGTCTTAGAGTAGTGTTCTGAACTTTCAATTGTATGTAACATGCTTTATGTAGAAACTTGCATTTTGTGTAGTCTTTTTAGTACTAGATTGAGTGTCTTGTGTGTAGTAGAAGTGTGGAGTCACATCATCTTATGATTCTTAGAGTAAAGAGTTGTTCGAGGACGAATAAGGATTTAAGTGTGGGGTGATGATCTAAGGTGAATTTATGCGCCTTAGTGTTGTTATCCTAGCTTATTTAGCGTTGTTTTGAGGAATTCTTGTGTTCTTTATGAGTGAATGATGATGTAATTGATCATAAAAGAGTTTAAGTACTTGACTATAATGTTTATGGTGTATTTCAAACAATTTTATACTTAATTTGGTCACTTAGAGTTCAAATGAGAAAACTAGTGTTACTAGCTTAAGCTAGGTGTTGTTCTAGTTGATCTCGATGGATTCTAGTAAGTGTAATGAGTTCCTAAAGGTATGATTGTGTATGTGTGTAAAAAATTGTTTTTAGGGTTTAAAGTAAAATTTAATCGAGCCAAGAGTCAAAACCAAGTTTAAGATAAAACAGTGCAAAACTAGTATTCTTAGCTTAAGTTTCTGGTTCATCGTATTAAATATTGTGTTGTTTTGAAATCTAATTTGTTGTGTTTAATGATATATTATTATTTATTAGTTGATTATGATGATATATTAAGGATATAAAATATTCAAATCAAGTGTAAACAACACAAAAAGGCTTGGAATTGATCAACGAAAGCACAAGACACAACTTGATGTAATTTGGATACCTTGGATGTCCATGCCATGTCGCGGACCAAATAAAAGGTCATATGGCGTGAGTCATACATATGGAGATTTATAATTTACCCAAAATAGTGTGTATCCATGATAAGGGCTCGTGGAAAAGGTAGACGAGGTAAATTAACCCCGTGCAAAAATCGGCAGTTTTGTCCTCCTATAAATATGACACTTGTATTTGATGTAATACACCTTGGACGGCTTTGAAACTTGGAGAGGGGCTGTAAAACACTTCAATTAGGGTTTTTTTTTATCTTAATTTATCTTTTTAATGGATTTTATCTTGATTACGACTATTTCCATTAGTAGCTAAATGCCCCCTTTCCGGGATTAAGGCCAAGAACATGTTTACTTTAGCTTTGAATTGAGTTTGTTTGAGTTGATTATCATAATTGGTTGTTTTTAATCCTTTATATCACTATTTTAAGGATTCACAACCCTTAGAATACATATATTTTCGATCTTGAGAACTCGGAAGGGGGAATAGGAAGATAAAACATGGAGATAAATAGAGTAAGGTTCTTCTTCTTTTATAAAATAAGGAATTTGAATTAGCGACTAGGATATTGATATACCTAGGATCCTTGCTTGGTTCACATATAGGATGATATCTTAATGAATCTAAATGGATTATTTCATTCCCTCTCAATGATGTAGTTGTAATTTCCAGTTAGGTAGAAGGTTAGTGGTCGGGAGACCATAATCATACGATAAACCCTACGAATTATCAACCAAGATAAGTAATCTAACGAATGATGTTCATTAGCGTAGTATGATTGTTCACAATGCCTTAACCCTGGGTTTTCGTCCATTGCTTGTTCAAAGTCTTTACTTGTCCGCATTACTTTAGTTTACTTTCAATTATAACTTTCAAAACTCTTTTGGTTACGATTGCACTAGTTAATCTCAATCGTTAAACTAGAATTGGATAGTTGCTTAACACAAGTTTTTGAGGGATCGATATTCGACTTTATTTGAGGCTACTGTTGTAATGCCCTGAATCTAGTACTCGAAATACTACATGATGCTCATGACCTCGAAAGACTACAAGCTAATCCACGACTGATATCTGCACTTGTCCACTATATAACACACTAAATATAATGCGGAAATGGAGGCTGAAAGGCCATAAGGTTCAAAACTGCATGATTCATAAAATATAATATCTGAGTGGGGTAATAGAATACCCAAAACTGAAATACTGTCTGAACATACTGTAGTCGGAAAAACCTCTAAAATATAACTGTCTGGATAAGGAGTTGATGGGACATCTCCCCAACTAACTCCAACTTATAAATTAATTAATGAGATAATAAATAAATGATCATGTCCTCGAAAGATGAGGACTCACTGCTAACTCTGATTGCTGAGACTGGAATACTACTGATACTCTGTAGCTCGTGCTTTTGAACCTATGTATAAGACACCATAGCAAAAATGCGTCAGTACTTTGAATGTACTGGTATGCATAGAAGGTAGGCTGAATGCATGGGGTTCATATGCATGAACAATACTGGATAATTGACTAATATGAATGTGAGAATACATGCATGAATACGTCATAACTATATCTAAGATCGTGATAACAAGAATTTACTGATAACTAACATGACTGATAATTAAATTCTGATAACTGATATAATGATGACATGAGTGACTATATCTGACAGTCCTGAATCTGATGGAACTAGCTGAGTTTCATACTATTCTGAGTTGACTGTATCTGACAGTCCTAAATTCTGTAGAACTATCTGAGTTCTATTACTGAGGCTGGATGACTATATCTGACAGTCCTGATTCTGTAACCAAAACTATGGGAAGTAGTTATCTAATCAACATACCCCTAATACGCTATTATGGCTGAGTTGGGGTCCAATCGGTAACCCCAATTAGAAGGGTGTCAATACCGCGCCACTGGTAAGGACAAGCTGTGAGTGACCCTTATCTGACATTGTCCCCAAAAGAGAACGGTGGGTCTCTCATATGATAGTACTTATCCACTTCATCAACCCTCATCTGACAGTGCTAATGTCTCAACCTTTGTTGGCTACATAGTTCTAGAACGCAAAGATGACTTCTAAGAATCACACTCTTATCTGACAGTGTGTGTTCCCATCCTTGGGTTCACTCGATGCTAATTCCTACTCCCATCTGAATAGGCACTGATCATGGATTACTGAATTAAACTGGACTGAATTTACTAAGTTTCGTTGACTGATAGAATAGTACTGAGATTATTGTATTACTGAGCTTTCCTGAGTCATATGACTGACTAAGTTCTATAGATCATGGCTTGACTGAGGATATCGTGAAAATATAACACGGACTCTAGGCACATAGCTATATTTTTCGAGTACAATTACCCCCAGGAATCGATAGATGGAAACTAACAAAGCATGACTTTCTTGAGTACAGGACCAACATCAACAATACATAATCTATTGGCTAAAACATTTCATCAAACACTTGACATACATAACTTGTACATGAATGGAGGTTTCATATTATCATACTAGTATGGCACTTTACCTTCACATAGGTATTTAATCAAACATGGGGGGAGCATGTTATGGTTATACAATCATTAACACATCTAATAATCAAGGATGCATAATCAACTTGTGAATTGAAGGGTTTATCATGAATACCGCATAATTCCTAACATACTAGAATCAACTCTTGTAATTAATAGACTATAACATGGAATGAAACCAAACAACAACATGAACATTACTTTTCAATTCAATCAAATCATAAACTTTCGTAAATATACAAATCTTTGATTTTGAAAAGAGATTTTTGAGCTTCATGGGTGAAAGAGACCCATGAATCAACACATAACATACCTTAGTTCTTGAAATTGAATCAATTGAAACCCTAGCTTTTTCTTGAGAGAAAATTGAGAGAAACTACTATATTTTAGGTTTCAAATAGCTGAATCTCGTGTTAAAGGGCTTAAATAGGGGTGGGAAATTGACTCTTTTAACCCTGAACGCATATTTTAAATTGATGAAAGTTACTACACTTAGTTTCTGAAATTGTCTTTTTTGTAGGATAAGTAAACCTGAAGCTGAACATACTTTCAAATCATGCATGCTAAATGTAAAAAGTCTCACCTTGATCACAAGTAAGACTGAATACTGAAATCTCATAAAGAACAACTCATAAAACAATATTTGAACAACAACTATGAGTCATTACACTTAGTTTCTAAAGTACTCTTTTTCTGTGGGAGATTTTTATAACCGACATAAATCATGCGAGCTAGCATGGAGTCCAATGTTTGACCCATAATGAGGAGGACTATTTTATCTTTTTCCATCAGTGATCACTAAACTGAGCCTCTTAGGGCAAGGAGACACTCTTTGACGAGGTCCCTTAAACCTATGGAGGCACGTAGTTTCTGAGAAATAGAATGCACTGAACCCACATTTCCCTCTCGATGCTAAATATTACTCCCTATATATATGTACTAGTGCTCATAATATATGAAATTCGCTTTTAATTAAGCATATGTGTTTATAAATCTGAAAATCGATTATTCTTCTGTTAATAAATCATACTCATGAATAATTGTGTAAATTTCACATCATGTCTGAGAACATAAGATCAAATTAAAATCCGAATCATACAATAATAATCTAAGATCTCAAATAGAAAGTCAAAACTTTTTATAAACTGAGAGAATCATGGTAAAATCATATACTCTTACTTGTAAACTAACTGAATTATGCTAAAAATCATATACATTTATCAACTCATGGAACTTCATGTCAAAATAATAAAATTCATCTAATAATAGAAATCATCAAAGTAAAAACATGAGTAAAGGTAAATTCTTGTGCAAACTAAACTTTAAATCACATGATAATGCCATAATATCAAAAACATGAAAAATAGGTATGAACCCTAATTGAAATCTTATAAATTCAATTGTAAAATCAAAGCTTTTAGGCACAAGTATGAAAGTGTATCCTTTTTCAAACTCTACAAACCTGAACTTTGTAAATTTTTAACACGACACAACCCGGGGCCTTATCATAATGGGTGTCCCAAGTCCAATTGAGACTGGAGACCACTCCCGTTACCCAACCCAACCTCCAGACGCCTGTCCTGAGTTGGGTAAATTTAGAACATATAACAAGATAGCATAAATATCCAAATTATAGACTCTGGGATAGATCTATTACAGAGACCGGCCCAACCAAGTCCAAACGCCCAAACCCATCTAATAACCAAACCAAACCATAAACTGATCAACCAAATAATAACCAAACCAAGTTCCATAACATATCATAAAAGGATGGAACAGTGAGAGATTTAGTCTAGCAGTATCAACCCCAATACCAATGCCAATACTAAGGCTGACACCAATACTGATCCCGCCCATACCAACCTATAGTATTCCACAAAAGCCTAACCAAAAGAATACCAAAATTCGGTTGGGACATGCCCCCAACCAAAGCCAAAACCAATATCCATAAATAAATCAAAGTATGAAATAACACCGAAGAAATGGATCCTTCTGGAAAGATAGAAGCTCACAATTTCAATCCAAAAGCCGATCTCAATTGTCTGATAGCTAAGTGGGAGGAGTAGAACGGCTGGTTCTTGCATCGCATAGGGATACAGCTGCTCGAAGATGGGTTAGCGAGTTAATGCTATCATGAACCCAGGATATGAATAAAATAATGCCAACTAGTAAAACCAAGTAAACCAACCATATACATACAATCCATCCATATATATATATATAAACCATGCCGGGAAAGGGAACCAGGTTTAACATACATTTAAAACCATTAACCTGGGTATGTGTAGCTTAACTATCCTTAATAACCCACGAGATATACGGGTCTAGTGTAACCCCTTGAAGGGCCCCGATGCGTGTAGTCAAACGAAGCAAAGATACCATTAGAGTAGGTAATTCCCAAGTACCCTTACCCTCCATGATACATATATACAATGTATGTAGAGGATTCCCATGTACCTTGTAGTATCATATAAGGTCTCCATGACTTACTCCTCATGTCAGCAAATTAAGTTTCTAGTGTTCATTCATTGAACTCCTACCTTCACGATTAGCTATCACACCCCGCCAATATTGCCTAATTAAAACCATTTCCAACAAACCAAACCATTGTTATTAATCGAGGCTATACATAGTGGTATCGTCATACCGACTATAACTTAAAAGTATTATCCTTAGCCAAACCTTTTTGAGATCAAGGGATTCCCATGTACGCATAGATCATATTATCCAATTTAATTTAGGAGAGTCATATGTACCCCACAAGTGTTCCATTATTGTGATTACTTGGGGGATTCCTTTGTACCCCATAGGAATGATTGTTAAACTAAAAACTATTTCATCTTTTTGAGATCAAGGGATTCCCATGTACGCATAGATCATATTATCCAATTTAATTTAGGGGAGTCATATGTACCCCACAAGTGTTCCATTATTATGATTACTTGGGGGATTCCTTTGTACCCCATAAGAATGATTGTTAAACTGAAAACTATTTCATTTTGACCATTCCAAACCATTTGACCATTTATGGTTCTATTACCGTGTTTAAACCATGCATAAGTTCCATTAAAATACAAAAATATAGTGAAAACATTCTCATAGGCATTTTATCAAACATATTGGGGGCATAATGTTTCCTAAACCAAAGCCAATTACCAAATAACCGTTACCATGCAACCAATTATCCAAAACCACCATTAAAGCATATAAAAGCATAATTAAAACATGGAAAAACCACAACCACGCATTTATAACCAAAACCCCTAATAGATATTTGCAAGACAAAAACCATACAATATTAATGCCATAAAAATATTGTATAAAACCATGCCTTTAGTTTGAACTAACAATGAGGGAAGAGAAAATGCCTTAATTGATAAAATTGATGGAGAGAAATCACCAACAAGATCCCCAAATTAATCCTTAAGTTTAAACCCTAGCCTTCCTTTACCCAAAACTCTTATAGAGAATTATAGTGTTAATGAATAGAATAATGGAAAATAACCTCCGAATAGGAATATAAGTCGTGGGGACTTATTTGGTTAAGTGGGGAAATATCCAGATTTCCCTCACTTAAATTCCTAAAAACCCCGTCAAGTGGGTACGACTATCCATACCAGTCGTACCCTTCAATACGAGTGGTACCCACCACTCGTACCCAGGGTCATATCCTTTGGACCCAATACTGTCCAAGGTATAGCTCACCCCAAACCATGTCATTTCTAAGTATACGACTAGTACACTCAACCTATACCCATGGCAGACTAGAATCCCAAGAGGATTGAGCACTGTCCACCATATGAGTCCATGGCATGACTCATATCCTTTCATTCGACTTGTACCACCCAAGTCATACCCATTTCAGAAATCAAAACAACTCACCAACCAATACTGGTCAGCATACGACTACCGTATTCGAACCGTATCCCAACATATGACTGGTACCCCTTAGCCTTATCCTGTCCAGAGACTAGAAATCCGGGAAATTTTTGGTGAAAACTCTTCTTTTGTTTTCTTAAAGGTTTTTGGGAGAAATGGGATCGGATAATTGGAATTATGATGGCCCTCGACCCCAAACTAAAAAAATGAAATTGGCATTTTTGTGCTCTTGGGTGTGGCACACCCTTAACACGGCACGTCCAAAGCATGGGATGATCCTATCATAGAGCCTTACTGGTTTAGGATCTCGAAATAACCCCAAACGTATTTTGAAAATTTTGAAACACTTTCTAATGGTCCTGTTATCATCCCTTATCATAACTCAAGTAAAAAATCACCGCTAAACACTAAGAAGGTACAAAAATAAAATCATAGAAATCTTAGGGTCTAATATTATCTCCCCCTTGGGACCATTCGTCCTTGAATGAAGGTCCAAAAGGAATAATGACTTTCTCATGGGCTCACTAGGCTAAGATATAAAACTTTCTTTCGTCTAAGATGAAAAACATGAAACTGAATTTTTAAAATTGATCATGTTTCATAATCGGAATCATCTCTTGATAAGGTACTGACTCAGTTGATACATATGGAATAGGTAAACATACATAGGAATCATATAGAATAATATAAACATAGCATGTCTTCTAATGAAGTATATAATTGAGCTAAACAATAAAACTTCTATCACAAAAATAATTTCTGAGCTGACTTGATTGACTATAATAAGCCGATTCATGCTAAGAGATAAGAACTCACTTAAAACATTTTGACATGATCGTACATATAGAACTGTGAAGTGATAGATAATGAGATAAGATTTCCAAAGTTACTAAGAAGGAAATATAAGTTTCCTAAGACTCTCCTTATCATAACTTCTAATAACAATCGATGGAAGGAATCTTGGGACTAATCTGAGTACAGAATTCGAATAAGGAATTGCAATATGGCTACAACTATATAACATGGAATATAGGCATATAAAATAGAAGCTATAATAGTATTACTTTGTCTTAAGCAATGCAACTATTAACATTTAAGTTTAGGGACACTTCTCAAATGCTTTTCTCAATTATAATCTTTCTCTTAAGTACTACACTTCATGTGATGCAACTTTTAACCTTCACATAGGTATAAGTGACTACTCCTTCCAGTTTGAATTGAACCACATACTCCCACTAGGTTCAAACCTTTTTTGAAGCCATAAGGTACTACATATAACACAAGAATATTAGTCTAAACTATGTGATACAATATCCTATGTCTTTTTAGAGCTCTTATCTCAAGAGTAATACTCCTTATCACTAAAAAAACTAACTCCTAGCTCTCATTAGGAATTCACTAGTGCACAATGCATTCATCTACTTATATACAAACATGACATTCAAGCCTATCGTTATAACCACATACGAACTTCTGGGAAACCAACCCAGCTAGAAATCTTTCCTATACTCTCTAATACCTTTATCAATATCAATAGAATAAATTTTCCCCAAGAAGACATACCAAGAATTATCAACTAACTATGACATATAACAAAGTTTTTATCAATCTTCCTTCACACTTATAAATTTAATAAAATAAAAAATACAACAATCTTCCTAATAAGGAAAATCTACTCTCTCTTATCTAAACCATTACTTATTTATTTTCATCACCACTATCTTAACATAACGAGGGTCACTAAAGTGATAAAACATGAGGACCTAAGAGTATGAAAGATACTAAACATAAGTTTGTCACTTGATGTAGCCTGAAAAATAGAGTATCATAGGCATGGATTCATTAAAAAGGTCTAAACTGAGGACATACATGACATACTGCAAATTTTACTGGTCATTAAGGATGTACCATGAGTTCTGAAAACTAAGCATACTCTGAAACATGGGATCATACTTATCATAAGTTACTTAACATAAGATTGGAACCCTTAAATTCATAGGGTTGACTAGGACAAAGAAGTGAAGTTGTTAATTATTTTACTAGGGGTTGGCAATAAATATCTATATACATGAAGTGTATAAGCATGAGTCACGAGAATTTCTCTATCACACAAGATATGGATAGGGTACCATAATGACTAAAATCCAAGGAATATGCTAGAGTAAGAATGAATCACTATCTCATCATAACTCTTATTGACATGCCTCACCATCTAATTAACAAAACTCAATTTGGTTTTCCATCCCATTATCTCCCTCTTATATTAAAGCTGACAATTTAAGCTTATGGGCCTATTCTACATCCTCAAGACTAAGTCATAATTTATTTACTCTAATGATCTATATTTGAATGCTTAACTCACCTGGATAAACTATATTTGGAGAATACAAAGTTCATTATTGGACACTCCTTTTATATATACCATCCTTAACTTTCTCAAGCTTCAATATCATGTCATATATTACACTCTTCTCCGTAAACATACCTACCTCACTAAATATACAATCCGCCCTTCTTTTTGTGGTTTTCTATTATCACACCTCTAAATTCATAATTTTTTCTTAAACCATGAGAATTAAAATTATACCAAAAGACTCAACATCCCCAGCCTATAACTCCCAACTTAGTTATTAAGAACACCATATACTATATAACTAGCCTTCTTCACACTGAGTAACTCAAGGATATTATCTAAGAACATACGACACTTGATAACCTTAGAAAATAATTTAGCCACATATTACCTTAGGTACACCTCTACATCGTACCTACACCATCATAATTAATTGCGAAAGAATGAACTTAAATTCTTGCATACATTATTTTAAGACTACTGGATTACCTTCTATATAACCAGCATTGCTATCCCCAAAAATTATTATTTCTATCCTAATGATCATCCATTGTTAAAAGCTAGTGTCCAGTACTAGACATGATTAATAATAAAACTTCACATACTATTCTTGCTTGGAAATCATCAAGAAACACTAGTCCACTAAAACCTCATAATAACAATAATTAACCATAATCTTATGCTCTATCATATTATAATCCATTAGCATATCCTCAATCACACATCATTACTATTTATGTATCCATACGTCTAAATTATATTCATGGCTCTATAAGCATCAACTAATTATCTTTTCACAATCACAAGGTAAAGACTATATTAATGTTCCTGAACTACCAAAACTTTCATTAATAACCTTTACTTTTCTAACACAATAAAATACCATCAATAAACTTTGCTCCTACTTTAAGCATACTCTAAGTCACCTTAACTAATAACTCTTTCTTTACCTTTCACCATGAAATCTACACCACACTCACTACCCTCTAGGTAACACCCAAAAACATATTACCTCAATACTAACTTATTAGCATGCATAGATCCATCTATATACTTTTAAACAATCGCTATCCCCTTATTTCTTGTCACTGTACTTCTAAATCCATACTTCGAACTCTAACGATGTTCTATTACTTACGAATCATAACACTCTAAGTTATAATACCCCTCAATGAAAATTGTATTCAATAATATAGGTATATACTCTCTTCTTTCACAAATGTTATTTGTAATAAAGGGTTAAAAAAAAATTTAAATGCATGTCATATTATGTCTTAACTGTACAACTCATGTGGATGAGGGAATAAGCTTCTGAATTAAAAGACTTTGATGACACTAACGGTCTCTTCTCAAGCCCTTTGTGTGATTTCTAAAGTTACTGACAGTAAAACTGAAAGCATAGGAGGAATTGGAATTTACTACTTATATTTACTCAAGTACAAGTCATAGTTGGAAGATTTTGGAGTAACACATGAATCAACAAAAATTTCTAAGAGAACAACTTTACTACATGATCTAGAGTATGAAATAAGGAAAAAATATATATGCCCAATAGCTTCTCAAATAAAAGTATAGATGTCATTGTATTATTCTAGAAGAATCTACTAGACACAGCTTCACAAACACGCTAGGACACTTGAACTTTGTGCTCTGATACAAAGTTTTGTAATGCCTCAAGACTGCCCCTTGAACGTCACATGATACTTAGAACCACAAGTGATCCCAAGATAACCTATGCTAATGACATAATTTATGAGCAATTGAATAAAATACATCAAACTAAAAATAATACGCAGAAGATAAGTCCTTAGCTGAACATACTCAATACAAACTTATTTAAAAATATTTACATCACTGGATTATACAAAAAAAAACTGAACTGAATTTGTCAACTCTGACAGACTATTTATAAAGACTCTACTAATAATAGCTATAGGTAAACAGGACATAACCACAGTTATCCCTGATCAATACGACTGAATACAAATAAAATACTAAATCTACAAACTGACTTAAGTCCTCGAATAAAGAGACCTAATCATATTGGTTGGAAGCTGTGAACTACCTGACCATGATATTGTGGGCTATAACTGGTACCTATATTATAAAGCAATGTATCCACACAGACGCATATGTGGTTAGTACTTCTGAAATATACCAAGTAAGTGGGGTGAATACAATAAGTAAAACTGCATCAATGCATAATCTTAAAACATTCATGATAAGTATATATGGACTCACCAAGATACTAAAATAAATTGAAATTAAAATATCATAAAACATGAATATCAAAGCATTATCTGATAAACTGGGTGGGTAACTACACTTAGTTTCTGAAACTTTCTTTTCTATGGGATAAGTAAAACTAAAGTTGAACATACTTTTAAATCATGCATGTTAAGTATAAAAGGACTCACCTTGTTCATCAGTAAGACAGACGGCTGAAATTTCATAAAGAATAACTCATAAAATAATATCTGAACAACAATCGTGAGTCATTACACTTAGTTTCTAAAATACTCTTTTTATGTGAGAGATTCTTATAACCGACATAAACTATATGAGCTGGCGTGGAATCCAATATCTGATCCACATTGAGGAGGGATGTTCTATGGTATAGAACCTGAACTAAATTGGAGTGATAACTAAACTGAGCCCCTTGGGGTAAGGAGACACTATCTGATGAGGCCCCTTACACTTTTGGTGGAGTGAAGATTTCTGAGAAATAGGATGCGCTGAATCCATATTCCCCTCTTGGTGCTAAATACTGCTTTCTCTCTCTCTTTCTTTATTTCTTTCTTTCTATATATATATATATATACTGGTGCTCATAATATATGATTTACTTTAAATTAAGCATATGGTTTATAAATCTGAAAATCAATTATGCTTCTATTAATAAATCATACTCATGAATAACTGTGTGAATTTCATATCAGATCTGAGATCATAAGATCAAAACTAAAATCTAAATCATACTATAATAATCTAAAATCTAAAATAGTAAGTTTGAACTTCTTGTAAACTAAGAGAAACATGCTAAAATCATATACTCTTACTTGTAAATTGATTGAATCATGTTGATAATCATGTACATTTATCAACTCATGGAACTTTACATCAAAATAATGAAATTCATCTCATAATAGCAATCATGTAATTAAGAACATGAGTAAAGGTAAAGACTTGTGCAAACTGAACTTTAAATCACATGATGATGCTGTAATATCAAAAACATGAAAAATGGGTATGAACCATGATTAAAATATCATAAATTAAATTATAAAATCAAAGCTTTTAGGCACAAGGATTAAAGGTTATCCTTGTTCAAATCCCACATACATGGACTTAGTAAATTTCTTAACAAAAACTCAAATTGGTACTTTGCAAGCTTGTATTTTGGTGAGAAATCTTCTTTTGTATTCTTGTGGATTTTTTAGAAGAAGAGGGATCAGAATATTGGAGTTATAAGGGTGGGAATTACGTTTTATATGACTGGAAAGTTATTTAACAGGTAAAAGACCAAAAAACTCTCAACCCTAAATTAAAAAAATGAAACTAGTATTTGTGTATCCTTGGGCATGGCACGCCCTTATCGTACCACTCCAAGGGCATGGCATACCCTTATCGCGGCACACCCAGAGCATGGCATCTCTTATTGTGGACCCTCATCGGTTTGGGGTCCCGAAATGACCCCAAACACATTTCAAAAATTTTGAAATACTTTCTAATGGTCTGGTTATCATCCCTTATCATAACTCAACTCAAAAATCACCACTAAATAGAAAGGAGGTATAAAAATAAAATCACAAAAATTTTAGCGTCTAACAAAATTTATATTGTAACGTGCGAACACAAGAGGTAAAATTGACAATACTCTCTTTTTAAAGTGTAATGGAAAAAATTTATTAATTGTGTAGGTTTATGCTGATGAAAACATCTTTGGATGTACAAATAGAAACATGACTCAAGAATTTTCAAAGCTTACGAATGGATGGGAGAACTCAGTTTCTTCCTAGGATATCAAATCTAGCAAACTTCAACTGACTTGGGTCTATAGTCTCCAAAAGAAATCAACTTCAACCTTCTGGCTATAAAATATTGATTATATAGGTTATTTAGTTGACCAAAAATCACCATAGGTATTGTACACTTTCTTGGATCAGGTTCTATCTCTTGATCCATCAAAATTTTGTTGCCCTATCAACTGTTGAAGTTTAATACATCGCAATTGGTTCATGTTGCATTCAATTACTATGGACAAACAACCAACTGATGAATGTTGGTATGTATATGGGATGTGTTTATGATAAAACTAGTGTCATTAATATTGATAAGGATCTTGTTCAACATAAAAGAACCAAATATATTGATATAATACTTCACTTTCTCAGAGATAACGTTAAAAAGGTCATATTTCAACTATGTTTTATTCTATAGAGAAACATATTCCTGACATTTTTACCAAGGAACTTAGTAGAGAATATTTTGAGAAAAATTAGTTAGACTTGGGGATGATTAACATTTCATAAACCACCCTCAATGATTAGTTAGAAAAGTTTTTTAAAAATATTAATTTTTGATAGTTAAGTTGATAGTCTATTCAGTCTTGCACATTTATTTGTGTGTCCCAATATCAAACATTTGAATTTATTAACATAAATTTAATTAGATTGTACAGGATTACATTATATGGAAGTGATTGTGGCTTTTCATTGCAATTCTTAGGTATTTTCTGCATTAGCATAATTTATGATAGTCCAAATTGAAATATCTTAGCAATCAGCCAAACAACAAAGTGCACTTGTACAACATTCAAATAACTATGTACCCTATTTGTTTCAAAAAGTTGACACGTCAGTCCCATCAATGTCACATTTTTTTCACTTAATGGTTCCACATTGATGAAACACTCTACCACCCTACATCCTTTCCTCTTTCATTTTTTCTTTAAGCCCTAATTCAGTCTTTCTATTCTCTTCTTTACTCTAAATTTCCAGTATTGAGCAAATAATCCTCTATCTATGGTTTATTCATCCACTAATTTAAGCAATACAAAGCCTACAACTAGTCTTCCTACCTCACCACCCTTTTCTCCTTCCAAGTCTATAGTACTGCACAAAAATGTTACATCTCACCCTATACTAGAAATTTCTCTTACTCCTACCTTTAAGTTGTCAGACTATACCACTTGGGATTAATTTCTAGGTAAATTATCCAATAGCTCTCATTCTCATTCTTCGTTTCAGTCACAAATGGAAAATGCACTTGATGTCATTCCTTTTAATGATGCTCCTTTTGAAGGAACCCCCATTTTGAATTTGATCCCAAAAAGGGTCCAATCTCGAATAAAAAATGCTAGTGGGGCTTCAATTTCCATTTCCTCAAGAGAAATATAGTTGAACCATATCCTCCTCCTACTCCAATTAGGAGTCCAAATATGAGAAACAAAAAATGTTTGGAATATGCAAATTTTAAAGAAACCCTTAGGGAAAACAAAAGGAAACACTCTTTCTCTATAATTCCTCCTCCCTCTAAAAAATTCCCTCTGATAATGACTTACTCCTTACCAAAATTTATTGTGTTAAGATGGTTAAGTGCTCCATCCTAAAACCCTCTTTCTTTTATCCATCTCAAACACCACCGTTCTTAAAATCCATACCAAAGAAAAAATCATCTACTCCTTTTAAATCCTCATCCAAGTCCAAATCTGCTCCCAACCTTATGCATCAAAATGAGTCATCAAACTTGTTCAATCTAATGACTCTAATTCTAAATCAATTAAAGATGATGCACCAGTGTAGGTTCACACCTATGATATTGTTGATGTTAAGTTGCAACACCTTATTTATTTCTAAGAAAGGTCTTTTGTTCAAGGATGGGTTGTAATATATTTTGGTGGCTCTGAAATGGTTACGTTTCTAGCTAAGTTGGAGGTTTTGGGTTGATTTAATATTTTTCTTCAAGGAGATACTCAGAGAAAGATTGGGTGACTTGAGTTCAATGAATTCTATACTAATGGGACCGAGAATGGAAATCTATTTTTTATTACTATGAGAAGTGTTTCTACACACCTGGTGGATGAGGTTAACTCTAATATTCTAAATATTTTCATTGAAAGATAGGATTATATCTTAATTTTGAGTGGTCTCCATTCATCAACATGGACTCTACTTTTACCATCATAAGGAAATTTTCTAGGAATCTGCACCTCTAGCATCATAAGGTCTTCAAAAAGGAAATGTCCCGACTGCATAAGTTGTATTTTGATGTGGTGCACAAAATAATCACCCCAACAAAGGAGAATGAACTAAAGTAGGTTATTTTTATTTGATGGTTATGGAGCTATTTGATGCTGAAGATAAGATAAAATTTATCACTTTTATTATCAATCACATGCATCGAGTGCTTCTAAATAATGACAAAGGTCATGCTTTTCCTTATGGGTTCTGGTTGTCTTAAGTGTTTGAGGAATACTTGATTTCTGTTCAAGTGTGGATACTTTAGACCACTAAGGATATGTTTGTTTAGGTGAACCACGTCTCCTTACCTGCTTTAATGAGGTAAGATGACACTTCACTATAACAATTAAGAAATAAACTGGCTGCCAAAACTACTGAACTAGAAGAGGTACATGACGTACATTGAGAACTAAATAGAAAACTAGAGTTGCAACTTTTGAAACTGAATTGGCTTGTAAGAAAACCAAAAATGCTAAATATCTCCATAATCTAACTAAACTTCTACTTATTTTCTCACCATATTTTTCCTTTCCTACCTCTTAAATCCTTAGTTCTCTCCTTTTTTAGTGCTTTGTTTTAAGTATGCTCAGTTGGTTTTCATTTTGGTCAATTATATCTTATGTTAAACATGGAACTATTTTTTGAATAGTTAATGTAATGCCCTGAAACTACCCCCTGTATGTCGTATGGTGCTTAGGATACAAGTATCCCAGAGCTAACTTATGACATCTGACATAATACTAAACTATATTCAAATTATTTAAAGTAATGAGTGAAAGTTGTTGTTTATTCAAAAGATACGTGGATAAGAAATATCAAGTCTAAAATCTACCACTATTAGCTAAAAGAAATTCCAATATGAAAATAAAGTGAAATGATACTAAGTCTAGACAAGCCTTTAAAATACTGAACTGTCACTAGAACAGATCCCCAACTGACTTAGAGTCATAAAAGTCAGAACTAAATATAAATCTAAACTACTAAGATAAAGAAACATAACCATAGGCTCAGAAATAAGTACTCACCAACTAAAAGGGAATAGGCATTGGTGATCATAGTTAATCGTTGTGCTAAAGGTGAGTACAAGAATCTACATAATAATAGAATACATAGCATAAAAGTATGTGATCAGTACTATAGAATGTAATGAGTATATCTGGGATACGTGCAATATGTATAATTGATGGGGATCATATAATAAAGACATGCATGATAAATATATAAAGACTAATCATTTTCATGAATAAAGCTGAAACTGAAATATCAAATAATTAGAGTACAAAAAATAATTTTATAAATTTAATAAGCTATATACACTTGCATTTTTAAAAGTAATTTACTGTGTGAGATTCATTTGACATAAATCATGTAAGCAACATGGATTCCAATATATGCCTCATTGGAAAGCAACAATATACCTTGATATGGGTGTAAGATCATGGTTGATGTGATTACTAAACCAAGCATGTTTCGGCAAATATCATACCTATTGTGGAACTTGGTTATGCTGAACCCATTCTACTCGATGCTAAACACCACTCTCAAAATCTACAAATGCTTATATTGTATTAAATTCATCATGAGTCAATCATAAACTAGTTTGTAAATCTGAAAATCGATTATACTTCTTTTTCTATTCATGCTTGTAAACACATTCATGATATTCGTAAAGTATAAGATCTGCATTTCAACCTTATCAAATAATTTAGATTATGCTAAAATTATGTAATGGGTGTTAACATATAAGGTTTCATGTCAAATCCAACTATTTGCAAAAACATAAGTTCAAGCATATGAATAAAGTCATATTGTTTCATGTCAAATCCAACTATTTGCAAAAACATAAGTTCAAGCATATGAATAAAGTCATATTGAAATCATAAGTTCGTGAGTTATAATAAGAATACATAAATAACTTCATAGAGAGGTTAAAATTCAAGATTGTTAATATTAAGTTTGAAGCCTAGTTGGTAAATCTAAAATTCATTAAAGAAAATGGTGTTTGAGGGCAAAAAGAAGAAAGAAAATCCTTGATGAAAACCTCCACATACCTAAACTTGATGATTTCTTAAAGTGGAATCTTAAAATCAATACACTGGGTACAACCAGCTAAAGTTTGGGGACTAGAGTGTCACTCCTCTTAGTATGCCAGATTTAGTTGGTTGAGGTATCTCTAATAAAATGATGATAACTTTCTACTCCAGTATTGGATTGATGAACAGTCAGTAGCATTGAAACAAGACTCAAAGATCCTCCATTTAGTAGATCTTGAGATACAAAACTCTTTATACTTTAGGATTTATGTTTTTCTAAAGTTGACCCTAGTAAAATCTTATAGGGAAATTCAATATGTAAAAAAGCTTTCAACTTAACTTTGTGCTAGAGGTTCCCTATGACCTTAATTCATATCTAAATCTTTTGTTACACTATGAAATTGATCTTAACACCTATTTCAAATTTGAAATTATTGAATTTGGTTCTATACGCATTTGAAAAATGGCTCAGATCATAGTTCAAAAAATTGAGATGTTAGAGTTAATAAAATAGCTATCTTTTTCTTTTCTTATTAATTGAGTTCTTTCCCTCTTAATACTCATTTATGTTGCATAATAGCCTTTGTCTACTTGTCTTGGTGATAACCCTAGTGGCCATTATTAGACTATTTTCTAATTTTAGCTATGTTGTCATTAAGTTTGGAAATATTTTCTTAATGATGCCAAAAGGGAGAAGATATATGATGCCCAGAGTTTATAACCCAGTTAACTAACCTGGTCAACTCAAGTGTTTTATGCTTAAGTGTTCACAGGTTATGATTTTAGCAGTGAAAGGAATACACAAATGGAAAATGTTTTTCATCATCAAAAAGTAAGAATTAGTTTGGTCATTTATAGTTTTGATGATTAACATAAAGCATGATTTCATAGAGCAATATAAAGCAATAACGACTATATGTTGGAGAAAGAGATTTATGCAAGAAATAAGGAATAACTGGTAGAAACTTAAAAATAAACTCAAATTAAATAAATATGTAGTAAGTTAAAGAGTTGGAGTTCAACTACAATACCAAAGAAGCAAAAGAGTTTGATTCAAAGAAGGAGTTCTACTTAAAGTAAATCTCAAAGCAAAGAGAGTTTGAGTTTATTGAGGGGTTTCAATTGAAGAAGAACTCTCTAAAGATTAATGATTAAATATAAGATTAGTCACTCGAAGTGACTTACACACTTACACAGATAAAAGAAAATTGACAAATTGACTTGGCAAGGGCTACTTGGGTTCTAAGGAAATACACAGAAGAACCTGGTCCTAGAGCAGTGTCTAGCTAATAAGTTTTAGCCTTCATGTATTATTATTCATTGACTTGTAATGTTATTGTAATCTTAGTACCAATGTGTTATAAACTGACTTAGGATTATTATCTTCAAGCTGGAAAACTCGAAGACTTAGGAACACATACCTTGAGAGGTTTGTGAGTTATTAGAAATTAGAGTTTATAATCTCTTAGGTTAATCTCTCATTTAAAGTTTATACTGATTTAATAAAGTTAGGGTTAAACCCCCTATAGAAGTCAGGCCGTAATTTTTTACATCTTTTATTAGTCGGATGTTTTTGGTGTAAAAATATTATGTCTTTTATTTACTATTTTTACCACTTATTGGAACATGACAGGCAACGTCTGTCAGACAAAGGTAACTAAAAAGACAAAGAAACTAAAACACTACGGCGAGTAGAATATCACTTTTGATATATATATATATATGTGTGTGTGTGTGTGTGTGTGTGTGTGTGGTCCTTAATCTTCTGACGATATCTCATGACCCTCTTAATTGCAAACCAATAGTCACGATCGATGTAATACAAGTATCTGCCAAGGACATTTACAACAAAATTTATGTTAGGCAATATACACATGTGTGTATACATCAAACTTCCCACTACACTAATATATGGAATGTTAGTTATGATTTTGCTCTCCAAATCATTCTTGGGGCATCGTGACTTGCTTAATTTTTCACCTTTGGCTACGGTAAAATCCCTAACCTTATAATAGCATATTAATTCTAGAAAGAGATTGATCAACATAAAACTAAACAGATAACTCAAGAATATTTCCTTTACTGAGGACACGACAAAATCCACAATTAGAAATAAAAATAATTCATATGTACATGCTCAAATTAGGTAGGCTAAAAAACCCACCCAAATTAGGAAACAATAACCAAAATAAAAAATCTACATATCATAAATAAATAAAAAGAGAAATAAATAAAAAAAGATGTTCAAACTATGTTCTAGAGAGCTCCAAAGATTGTACATCTTCTTCAAACCTTATGAAAAAGAAGGGTGACAAATCTTAGAGCTAGTGAAGTTTGTACCATGGAAAGATTGTTTAATGGTCCATAGATCAGCAAGTGTTAGATCTATTTCACTTTGGACATCAAAGAATATTCCCCAAGACATTTCACCTCAAAGCTTTTTTATAGAAAAAATGTTTGGTTTCACAAAGCAATCTACGATCCTACTTGCAACTAAAATGTCATCCATATAAAATACAAGAAAAATGAATTTGCTCCTACTAATCTTTAGATAAATGCATTCATAAAATTTATTTTTCATAAAACTAAACTGTAATGCCCCTAGAGTACACCCTGAGCGTCACACGGTGCTTACAATCCCAAGGGACCACAAGCTAACCTATGAGCTGGTACCTATCATGAGCACTGAATAATAATATCATAATTACAAAAAATATTTGATATTGCCATATGGTTTTATCACTGAATCAATACTAAAATATGAATCAATAGAAAAAAACTAACTGAATCTAATTAAATACTGATAAACTGACATGTTAACTAAAAATTTGAATACAGGATAACTGACTCTAATATCTGAAAAGCCTCTAAAACTGACTGAATATGAGTTGATGGAACAGGTCCTCAACTAACTCTGCTAACTACTAAAATAGAGATATGAAGTAAAATAATCTATCCTCAAATGATGAGGACTCACCACTACTACTGTACTGCTGATAGACTGAGGAGTGAGGTCTAAGCACGGTCCGAGAACTGAGCATCAGCACCTATGATATAATACATCATAGTGCAAAAGAAAGGTATGCGGTCAGTAATTTAAATGTACTGTGTGCTAAATAAGGTAGGCTGATATGCATAGTTTTATGAACAGAACTAATAATTAACTAAATATACATGTAAAACATGGAGTACAGAGTAGAGAACATGGAATCTATAGATACTAAAAATATGGAGAATCTGTAAATACTGAGTATGCATGATATTCTATAAATACTGAAGATACGTGAAAATCTATAGACACTGGGGATGCATGACTAAGGATATAACATGGACTGAGTAAAATCTGTAAATTAAACTACTAAAAAATACTGATATCTGTATGCTTTGGGCAAACAACTCAAAGATTGCATAACTGAACTGAGACTATAACTGAGATTATATCTGAAAGTATGAGAGGTATCATCTAACCAACATTCCCCAATTTGAGCTAATCGAGATCCAACCTGTAACCCAGCTGTAAGGGTGTTAATACTATGGCACGGGTACTAACGATGGCTATGTGGATCCACCAAACTGATATAATGTTTAAAATACTAAGAGTGTCAAGCCTGAACTGACGGGTGACCCTTGTGAGATAGCCAAGCCTAATCTGGCGGGTGAATTCTTACATTCTACATTGGCTACGTAGTTCTGGAGTATAGGGACTGCTACTAACGACTTTGCCTATCTGACGGGGAAGCCGCCATCTCTACACTCGCTCGGTGCTAAATCCTACTCCCAACTGAAAGACACTAAAATACTAGACTGTTCTAAGTTCATCTGACCGGTAACTAACTGTTCTGATAATGCTCATAGTATGTTCTGAAGACTATTCTATAATGTACTGATACTAGACTAAGTAAACAACTATGAATTTTAGGCATTCAATACCCGTGGCACTCAAAAATAATAATAGTAAAATGACACTAAATCTTGAAGGACAAAACATGAAGGCTTTTATTTGAATCAATCACTTTTGTAGGCATTTTATCAAACACTTGTAGTTCACGGTTTAAAACAATCATAGAAATGCCATGAAACTTATAAAAATAGCATGAATTAAAAATAATAGTACTAAATCATAGTTTTATTCAATAAATAATAATATAAAAATATGGAGGATTGAATGATATCAATAATTTCATTGTAACATGGTATAAAATCAATAGTACATGGAGGTTCATGGGTGAAATTGTTAAAATCAAATAGCTTGAAAAGATTATAACTTGGTAATTAAAATAGGATATTTGGCCATGGATGAAAGGAATCCATGGATGAACATCTAACATACCCCGGATAGTAAATTTCTTGAAGTTCTGGGTGAGTTCTTAGGGATTAGCCTTGAAATTGGGGAGCTAGGTTATTGATTTGGGAGAGAAAGTGTAACGCCCCAATATTCTGAACTGAAATGCTACATGGTGCCCATGACCCTGAAGTACCACAAGCTAACCCATGACTTATATCTATACCTGAGCACTGAATAACCATACTGTAAAATATGAAAAAATATAATATTGTAAAGCCATAAGGTTCAAATCTGAATAAACATATGATAAAATAATATCTAAAAATAGTATAACAATACCAATATAAATCTGAAATAATTGTCTAAAATGTTGTAGTCTGAAAACCTCTAAACTGAACTGAATAAGGAGTTGAGGGGACATGCTCCCAACTAACTCCATCTACTGAAATAAACTGAAAACTGAAATAGTGATATGCATAATAACATAATTGTCCTCAAAGGATGAGGACTCACTGTTAATTACTGTTGCTGGCTGACTCTAAAATTACTAAGGGAGCTCTAGATCCTGTGCGTCTAAACCTATGGTATAAGACACCAGAGCGCGAGAAAAGTATGCGTCAGTACTTTGAATGTACTGGTATGCAAGTGAGGTAAGCTGAATGTATGGGGTTCATATGTGTAAACAATACTAACTAAAATGAACATGAGAATACATGCATGAACTGTAACTGAAACTGTACTAGTACTGGATACTAAATTTTGTGTACTGATTTACTGACATCTGAGATTACTGAATAAAGAGGAACTAATATTATATTACTGATAAAGAAAATAGTTGTTTCTGATAGTTTTGATTATGAAAAACTTATCTGATTGACCGTATATAACAGTCCTGAAACTGAGTTCATGATAACATGACTACTGAGTATGAATACTGATAACATGTATTTACTGATAGCATATCATGACTGAAAACTAAACTCTAATAACTAATATATCTGATAAGATGAGTTCTGATAACTGATAGCATGAATGACTATATCTAACAGTCCTAAATCTGATGGAACTAGCTGAGCTTCGTACTGTTGAGTTGACTGTATCTGTCAGTCTTGATAACTTGAAGAACTATCTGAGTTCTTTTACTGAGACTGATATCAAAATTATGGGAAGTAGTTATCTAACCGACATGCCCCAAATATGCTATAATAGCTAAGCTGGGGTCCAATCTCTGCCCTGATTGGAAGGGTGTCAATACCATACCACTAGTAAGGATAAGCTGTAAGTAACCCTTATATGGCAGGTACTCTAATGAGAATGATGGGAAACCTCATCTGACAGGTTAAGCCACCTCATCTACCCTCAACTGACAGGTATTAATGTCTCAACCTATGCTAGCTACATAGTTCTGGAATGCAAGGGCTTCTTCTAAGAATCACACCCTCTACTGGCACGTGAGTTCCCATCCTTAGGTTTGCGCGGTGCTGAATCCTACTCCCAACTGAATGACACTGAACTGATTATACTGAACTAATTTCCTAGTTTATACTAGAATTAACTAAATTGTTACTGATTGTTTTCTTTAACTAAACTGAATATGGATTGAGTTTATTAAGTTTCGAAGACTAGCGGAACACTACTGAATTCTGTTAACTGACTAAATGCTGCTGATTTCTATTAGATGACTGAGTTTACTGATGTCTTAACTGAATACTGAACTAAATTGTACTGATACTGTGATTTATTGAATTCCATAGACTGACAAAATATTACTGAGATTAAGTAGATTACAGAGTACTGAGTAAAACTGAACTGATACTGCCTTTACATGAGTTTTTCTGAGTCATTGATAACGCTCAATCTACAGCTCTCGTGGGAGTGTAAAGCGGTCGTTAGCAAATATAGAACCCAACCTGGGTTGGGTATCGATCCCACAGAGAATAGCTTGGCCAACAAGCAAGAGAAATTACTAGACTTTTAGTGCAAGTCTCGTAGGAAAGGGGGGATTGTAGTATGTAACCAAAACAAGAATGTAAGAACTGA
>NW_025861669.1:65257-82031 GCF_002878395.1 Capsicum annuum
TTACAGGAAAAAGGACTAAAAGTGTACGAAATAGCTAATTAGTTCTCGAAACTAGGCTAAAATATGGGCAAAATATATTGATATAGGCGCGTAATTTCGCCTATCATCAGTCATGAGACTGACTGAAGTCTACTGAACATGGCTTGACTAAGAGTATCATGAAAACATGACATGGCTCTAGGCACCCAGCTATATTTTTGGGTACAAGTACCCGCAGGACTTGATGGAAAGAAACTGACACATCATAAAATTTCTTGATCATAGGACTAAAGTTCACAATTCATATTACCATAAGTTGGGGATTTTATGAAAGCACTTCATAATCATAATCTTGTACATGAATAGAAATGTATCCTAACATATCATAATTTCACAATTTTAATTTCACTTGCATGACATGAACTTGTATACATGCTAACATAATGTAGTTTCATTACTTAACTTTCATGAACCATTTGTCAAACACTTGCAAGACATAACATCAATATGGAAATCATTTAGACCATGTAGTATTAACATGAATTCATTATTCAGATCACCAATGGATCACAAGGCACAATTCATTCACTTGAACATTTTCACAAACACATGAAAGGCATGATTTTATACTTAGGAATATATAACATGCTCCCAATTCATGACCATAACCACCAATTCACATCTCAAGGTTATCAACATATGATGGTCATGATTCAACACACATGAGAAACATGGATATTTCATTCATTAATTAACATACATCAATATTATGGGTATAACATCCAACTTGCAAATCCCAAGAACTCAACATAAATCTCATATGAATAATACCACAAATAAATTAGTTTTCATAATTCTTGAAATAACTCATGGAATTAAAACTCAATTTAACATCAACAACATGATTATAAACATCCCAAAATAAAATATTTATGATACATAACTTAAAACTTGATTCTTGAGCTCCATGGATGAAAAGAATCCATGAATGAACACTATGCATACCTTAGATTGATTATCCATGAAAGTTAACGGTGAAATTGGCTTGAATCTTGAAACCCCCAATTGAACCCTTACTTGTTCTTGATAATTTTTGAGAGAATTTGAGAAGGAGGGAGTATATTCTGCTCTAAATTAGGCTTAATGATGTGTTTGAGCATATATATAGGATGGGAAAAAGACTAAAATACCCCTGGAGAAAGAGAGAAAGACACAGCTTTCCTATGTTGTTTTCAGGCTGATAGGCTGAACTAAATTGATCATAACTCTTTATCTGATGTTTAAATTGGATGAAACCAATTGTATTGGAAAGAGGACTCAAAGATTTTTTCATCGATATATAGAAGATCTCACATTTCAAAATATTCAAGAAGTTATGATCGTTTGAAGTTGACCCTGAAATGCTGAAAATTTCTGGAGCACGCTATAGAGCATGCGACGCATGAAAATCGCATGGTGCTTCTATTTTGATATCTAAACACACCCTAAACGGATTCCAAAAATTTTGAAACTCACTTGAGATGTACTCTTGAATTCCCCGATCACAACGCAACTTGAAAATCCAAAAATTGAGGTCGAGAAAATCATCAAATAAATCCCTGACGTTCGGAGGTATTAGATGAAACTAATTATTTCTAACACTTAGTTAATTCTTCTAAGTGTTGGATTTCCTTATCAAGCCTTAAGGAGCCGAATCTGACTTAGGATTTTTACGGGGTCTTACAATATCGCCCCTTTGGGAAAATTCGTCCTCGAATGAAACTTATTAAGAAGGGGAGAAGAGACCAACTGAGGCATATACTGAACATGAATAACTGAAACATGATTTCATGACTTACATAACTGATAAGCTGAATTTATATTAAACTAAACTTACATATCTGATGCATGTGTAACTGATTTATGAATGAAGGACTGAGTGTTCTGATGAACTGAGTTTCTCAAAATGAGAATACATATCTAGTGCTTAACTGATAAGCTGAACCCATGTATATTTGATACATGATTATATGACTGAACTGGCTCATAACATGTGACTGAATTTGTAATAGTAAAAGATGCCAAGTTTAACTAAAAACTGGGCATGAAACTAAATACCAACTTTGGTACTGAAATATGAACATGAGAACGAGTAAGTTTAAGGAAGACTGTTACATTGAACTTAAAATACCGATGAGTCTGAGATTAATTACTCAATGTGCATGAGCGGAAACATGAGGACATAACTGAGTCTAAAACGTGATACATAAACTGAATATCATGATATGAACTGAGTCTATAATGCATGACATGGATAGAGTATCGTGAACTAAACTAAACCATTGAGTACATGGCTTACGACTGAGATTTGGAGTTAAAAGGCCATCTTATAAGTAACCCTTCCTCTAAGCTGGATTCATGATGTGAAGAGAGACCGGTATGTTTATGTCATAACAGTTAGAGGGATTAGAGTGTATCTTCCCTATGGGACACTATATCCCTTAAAGAATGTTGGACTGTCTTTGCTGAAATATTAAGGAAAATTAAGGCGATGCATAAGGCATGTAGGAACTGAATCATGACATAATTATCTAATATTTGGAACTGAGGCATAATACATGAACTAGGTTATACTCATAACTACTAGGATATTCTATCATGGAATAGTTACATTCAAGCCTATCATTAATACTACACCCTTGTATAAAATAAGCATGCAACAATCTTTTCTTAACATGAAATATTTTATCTCTCCTATCTAAGCAACCGCTCATCACTACACAGTTTTCATAAAGAGAGCTGACTAAAGGGTTAAATCAGAAGGACCTAAAGCATGAATCGATACAAACTGAACTTGACACATGACTGAAACCTGAGGAATAGAATATCAACAACATGAATTTACCAAAAAGGTATGAACTGAGAATATACATGACGTGGTCTAAATTTATCTGATCTGTAAGGGCATAGCATAAGTCATGAAAGCTGAGTATACTGTAAAGCATGATACGTGTACATGAGACATGAGCAGCATGACCTAAGTTTTAAGTTTTTGTATTTGTGAGATATGATTCATGACACTGAGTGATTTAGATCTGACTCACTATTTTGGGAACTGAAAGTGCACTTGATTCTATGGAAAACGTGTGAACATAAGCCGTGTTCATGGAATTGATTTATACTGCGGGGTAAACTAAGATCCTTTATACTGGGAACTAAAACCGTACATGATTTATGGAAAAGTGCATAATCGTGGTTTGTAACCTTAGAGTTGATATGTAAGACCTTAGTGGATTTCATGATAGCTGAAGTACAAATCTTTGTACTGAAAAAAAGATGGGTTGGGAATCGTCTTCCCTTACTGCTTTTCTATATATACTGGCACTACTACTAGAATCTGAGAGTCTGACTTGGTCACTTGATCTATCATCATATACTTATACTTTGTTCGATACCTGCCCATCCTACTAAACACATCAGCTGCTTCTGTTTCCTCATATACTACTAATATCATAGCCACACCTTCATGCTTAATTTCAAGAAAATAAACTTAAATTCTATCTTACATTGTTCAAGCCTCCTAATTTACCTTGGTACAAATATCCCCATGAATACATAATCTAATTAGACTGGATAATACTATACCAACTCATCTACTGCTAAACTCTTGGGTTCATGCTTAAAATTCTAGGTCTATACTGTTATAGAATTCTGAGAAGGGATCTAATAGCATATCAAAAATTGGATTTGAGTTTACAAAGGAGTTCTCATGATCATAAATAAAATCTGTACAACTTTGGAACATGACTAAACTGAGAGGATATTGTCTAAGCATGTGGAAAATCCCATAACTGTCTCCAGGGACTGCATGAGAAAGCCCTATCTTTAGGATTTGAGCTTCACTGTTTCTGTTACCTTAAAAGTAAGGTAAGGTTGAAATGAGGGGAGCCTGATGTGAATCTACATAGGTTCCTTAGAGAACCTTTCTATAGCACAATCTTGAGACATGAAAGAAGGGAAACTATACCTAAAACATCTCATAGCCTCCTGCACATAAGTGTGGTACACAACACACCCATGTACAAGACTCTACGTGATGCAGCTTTGGAACTTCCTAGGACATTGTTGAACCTTAGGCTCAGATACCAAGTTTGTAAAGCCCCGATTTTCTAAATCAAAATGCTATACGATGCCCATGACCCCAAAGGACCACAGACAACCCATGACTTATATTCGTACTTGAGCACTGAATAACCATACTGTAAAATATGCGAAAACATACTACTGTAAGGCCATAAGGTTCAAATCTAAATAAATATCTAATAAAATAGTATCTAAAAATGGTATAATAATACCAACATAAATCTAAAATAATTGTCTAACATGCTGTAGTTTGAAAACCTCTAAACTAAACTGAATAAGGAGTTGAGGGGATATATTCCCAACTAACTCCGTCTACTGAAATAAACTGAAAGCTAAAATAGTGATATGAATAATAACATAATTGTCCTTGAAGGATGAGGACTCACTGTTAATTACTGCTACTGGCTGACTCTAAAATTGCTAAGGGAGCTTTGGATCCCGTGCATCCAAACCTATGGTATAAGACACCATAGCGCGAGAAAAGTATGCGTCAGTACTTTGAATATACTGGCATGCAAGTGAGATAGGCTGAATGCATGGGGTTCATATATATGAACAATACTGACTAACATGAACGTGAGAATACATGCATGAATACATAATAACTGTAACTAAAACTGTACTAGTACTAGATACAAATTCTGTGTACTGATTTACTAATATCTGAGTTTACTGAATAAAGAGGAACTGATGTTATATTACTGATAAAGAAAATAACTATTTTTGATAGTTTTGATTATGAAGAACTGATCTGATTGACCGTATATAACAGTCTTGAAACTAAGTTCATAATAACATGACTACTGAGTATGAATACTGATGACATGTATTTACTGATAACATATCATGACTGATAACTAAACTCTGATAACTGATATATATCTGATAACATGAGTTCTGATAACTGATAGCATAAATGACTGTATCTGATAGTCTTAAATCTGATAGAACTAGCTGAGTTCCATACTATATCTGAGTTGACTGTATCTGTTAGTCCTGATATCCTGAAGAACTATCTGAGTTCTTTTACTGAGACTGATACTGAAATTGTGGGAAGTAGTTATCTAACTGACATGCCCCAAATACGCTATAGTAGTTAAGCTGGGGTCCAATCTCTGCCCTGATTGGAAGGGTATTAATACCGCGCCACTGGTAAGGACAAGCTGTGAGTGACCCTCATCTGGCAGGTACTCTAATGAGAATGGTGGGAACCCTCATTTGACAGGTTAAGCTACCTCATCTACCCTCAACTGAAAGGTATTGATGTCTCAACCTATGCTGGCTACATAGTTCTGGAATGCAAGGACTTCTTCTAAGAATCACACCCTCTACTGGCAGGTGAGTTCCTATCCTTGGGTTTGCTCGATGCTAAATCCTACTCACAACTGAATGACACTGAACTGATTATACTGAACTGATTTCCTAGTTCATACTAGAATTAACTGAATTGGTACTGATTGTTCTGCTTAACTGAACTAAATATGGACTGAGTTAATTGAGTTCCAATGACTAGCGGAACACTACTGAATTCTGTTAACTGACTAAATGCTGCTGATTTCTGTTAGATGACTGAGTTTACTAATGTTTGAACTGAATACTGAACTAAATAGTACTGATACTGAGATTTATTGAATTCCATAGTTTGACGGAATATTACTGAGATTACGTAGATTATAGAGTACTGAGTAAAACTGAACTGATACTGCCTTTACATGAGTTTTCCTGAGTCATGAGACTGACTGAAGTCTACTGAACATAGCTTGACTGAGAGTATCGTTGCAAACATAACATGGCTCTAGGCACCCAGCTATATTTTTCGGGTACAAGTACCCCCAGGACTCGATGGAAGGAAACTGACACATCATGAAAATTCGTGATCATAGGAATAAAGTTCGCAATTCATAATACCATAAGTTGAGGATTTCATGAATGCACTTGATAATCATAATCTTGTACATGAATAGGAATGTATCCTAACATATCATAATTTCACAATTTTAATTTCACTTGCATGACATGAACTTGTATACATGCTAACATAATGTAGTTTTATTACATAACATTCATGAACCATTTGTCAAACACTTGCAAGACATAGCATCAACATGGAAATCATTTAGACCATGTAGTATTAACATGAATTCATTATTTAGATCACCAATTGATCACAAGGCACAATTCATTCACTTGAACATTTTCACAAACACATGAAAGACATGATTTTATACTTAGGCATATATAACATGCTCCCAATTCATGACCATAACCACCAATTCACATCTCAAGGTTTTCAACATATGATGATCATGATTCAACACACATGGGAAACATAGATATTTCATTCATCAATTAACATATATCAATATTATGGGTATAACATCCAACTTGCAAATCCCAAGAACTCAACATAAATCTCATATGAATAATACCACAAATAAATTAGTTTTCATGATTCTTGAAATAACTCATGGAATTAAAACTCAATTTAACATCAACAACATGATTGTAAACATCCCACAACAAAATATTCATGATACATAACTTAAAACTTGATTCTTGAGCTCCATGGATGAAAAGAATCCATGAATGAACGATATGTATACCGTAGATTGATTATCCGTGAAAGTTAACGATGAAATATGCTTGAATCTTGAAACCCCCAATTGAATCCTTACTTGTTCTTAATAATTTTTGAGAGAATTTAAGAAGAAGGGAGTATATTCTGCTCTAAATTAGGCTTAATTCCGTGTTAGAGCATATATATAGGATGGGCAAAAGACTAAAATACCCCTGGAGAAAGAGAGAAAGACACAGCTGTCCTATGTTGTTTCCAGGCTGATAGTCTGAAGTAAATTGATCATAGCTCTTTATCCGATGTTTAAATTGGATGAAACCAATTGTATTGAAAAGAGTACTCAAAGAGCTTTTCATCGATATATAGAAGATCTCACATTTCAAAATATTCAAGAAGTTATGATCGTTTAAAGTTGACCCTGAAATACTGAAAATTTCTAGAGCATGCTATAGAGCATGTGACGCATGCAAATCGCATGGTGCTTCTGTTTTTAAATCCAAACACACCTTAAACGGATTCCAAAAATTCTGAAACTCACTCGAGATGTACTCTTTACTTCCTTGATCATAACGCAAATGGAAAAATCAAAAACGGAGGTTGGAAAGGTCATCAAATAAATCCTCAAAGTTCGGAGGTATAAGATGAAACTAAGTGTTTCTAACACTTAGCAAAATTCTTCTAAGTGTTAGATTTCCTTATCAAGCCTTAAGGAGCTGAATTTGACTTAGGAATTTTATGGGGTCTTACAGAAAGCTTCTTGCTTTGGGGGGGGGGGGGGAATAATTAAAATAATGAGTTTAAAAATATTTTTAGGGCTTAAAAGTACACCTGGGCGGATTAAAATTAGGGGAAAGTACTATTTTACCCTTGGGTAAAACTTTTAATTTTCATCAAATTTTTCCAAAATTGGCCCCTGGCACTGAAAACTGACAACTGGGAACTGGACTGAAGGCGCAACACGACGAAATCGCGGTGCCCCTATTCTGATTTTAACCATTGGTGCGGCGCGCCATGATCGAGCTTCCTCACTCAATTTGGATAATTATGAACTGGGCCTACGGAGTAATGCACCACTATCGCAGTGTAACACTAGAAATTGACAATTGTTATTTACACTGACTATGCGATGCGCTAAGGGTCAAAATGACAGTGTTTAATGACGGAAACTTAAAATTGCCATAACTTCTTACCCGGTTATCTGATTTAGGCAAATTTTACATCGTTGGAAAGATAATTGAATTTCCTATGCAATGGAAGGCTCTAAACTGAAAAATTATGAGTGTTTTGAAATTTTTATTTACGAATACTCATGCACTTAGACTTAGGTTATGCTAGGGTAAATATAGGGTATTACAATATCTCCCCCTTGGGATCATTCATCCTTGAATGAGACTGGTTAAGCTGAGGGAAAACTAATGGACTGGACTTGCATACTGAACATGCATATCTGATGCATGGAATGCATAACTGAACTGATTTGTTAATGCACAATTGACATGAACATGATGTGCAACTGAAACTGAGCATAATAGAAAGAAATATTAAGATGATTAATACCTTATACTGAATCTGGAATTGCGGAGAAAAGATGAGGGTACTTGGTCTGCATATCTGCCTCTGCTTCCCAAGTGGATCCCTCAACGGACTGATTTTGCCAAAGAACTTTGACCAATGGAACTTCTTTGTTCCTTAGTCTACAAACTTAATGATCAAGAATTTTGACTGGAACTTCCTCAAAGGAAAGACTGTTCTGAATATCTACACTTTCTAAGGGAACAGCTACAGCTGGATCACCAATACACTTTTTCAACAATGAGACATGGAACATTGGTTGTACTGAGGCTAAATCTGAAGGCAACTCAAGCTTGTAAGCTACCTTTTTGTAATGACAAAGAATTCTGAAGGGACCGACATATTGGGGACTGAGTTTCCCTTTCTTGTCGAATCTCTTCACTCCTTTCATGGGAGAGATTTTCAAGTACACAAGGTCACTAACCTCAAACTCGAGATCCATTCTCATCACATCTGCATATGATTTCTGTTGGCTTTGGGTAGCCCTAAGCCTCTCTCTGATCAACTGAACCTTCTCTAAGGCATCAAATACCAGTCAGGCCCTACTACTGCGGCCTCACCTACTTCAAACCAACTAATTAGAGATATACATATCCTGCCATAGAGATCCTCAAACGGAGCCATACGGATACTAGAATGATAGTTGTTATGGTATGCGAATTCAATCAAAGGCAAATGTTTATCCCAATTACCTTTAAAATCAACTACGCATGCTCTCATATCTTCTCAAGTCAGAATGGTCCTTTCTGCTTGACCGTCTGTCTGAGGGTGGAAGGCTATACTAAGATGAACTTGGGTACCAAGACCCTATTGGAATGCTTTCCAGAAATAAAAGGTAAAGTAGGTACCTATATTTGAGATGATAGATAAGGGGACATCGTGCAACCTAACCAACTCTTTAAGATAGAGTTTGGCATAGTCCTCGGCTAAATAAGAGGTATGGACTGGCAAGAAATCAGTTGATTTGGTCATTCTATCTACGATAACCCAAATAGAATCATGTTGATAATGAGTATGAGGTAGAACCGTCATAAAATCTATGTTCACTTCCTCCCACTTCCAAGTGGGAATACTGAACTCCTGCATGAACCCATTAGGCTTATGGTTCTCAATCTTAACTTGCTGACAGGTAGAGCACTTAGCCACAAACTCTGCAATATCTCTCTTTATCCACTCCACCAATAGATCTCCCACAAATTGTGGTACATCTTAGTGGCCCCTAGATGAATAGAGTAACGCACACCATGCGCTTCCGTAAGAATTCATTACCTCAAGTCATCGATACCAGGCACACATAATCTACCCTTAAAACACAATATACCATCTTCCCCTTGAGAGAAAACCTCCACTTTCTGATCTCTGACTAATTTTTTCAACTTAAATAGACTAGGATCTCTATCCTATTTTTCCTTCACCTCAGAAACTAGAGATGATTCTGAGCTACTTTGCACCCACACACTACCCTCTGCTGAGTCAACTAAGCAGACACCTAGTCAAGTAAGCTGATGGACTTACTGAGTTAACTACTTCTTACCATACTCAACATGAGATACACTACCCATGGACAATCTACTGAGAGCATCATCCACTATATTGGCCTTGCCCAGATGATACAGAACACTCATGTCATAATCCTTTAACAATTCTAACCACCTTCTCTGACATTGATAAAAATCTTTCTAAGAGAATACATACTGAAGGATTTTGTGATCTGTGAATGCATCCACATGCACCCCATATAAGTAATGCCTCTAAATCTTTAAGGCAAACACCACAATTATTAACTCAAGATCATGAGTAGGGTAATTCCTCTCATGGGGTTTAAGTTGTCTGGAGGCATAGTCTATGACCTTACCTCTCTACATGAGGACATAACTCAAACCTACTCTAGAAGCATCACAGTACACAACAAAACCATCTGAACTATCTAGTAGAGTCAAGACTAGGGCTGAGGTGAGTCGAGTCTTCAAATCCTGAAAACTCTTCTTGCATGAATCTGACTACTGAAACTTAACTTTCTTTTGAGTCAATCTAGATATGGGAGATGTAATAGAAGAAAACCCTTTAACAAACCGACGGTAATAGCCAGCTAAACCCAAGAAACTCCTGGTAACTGATGGAGAGATAGGTCAAGACCATTTTCTCACAGCCTTGGTCTTTTGAGGATCAACTCTAATCCCCTCACAAGAAATAATATGGCCAAGGAAAGCTACCGATCTTAGCCAGAATTCACATCTTACTAAATTTAATAAATAACTGGTGAGCTCTAAGAGTTTGTAACATTATTCTGAGATGGTTTACATGATCATTTTCGTTATGAGAGTAAACAAGAATGTCATCAATAAAGACTATAACGAACATGTCCAAGTACTACTTGAACACTCAGTTCACCAAGTCCATGAAGGCTGCTGGGGTATTTGTAAGACCGAAGGACATGACTAGAAATTCGAAGTGATCATACTGAGTTTGGAAAGCTATTTTTAGAATGTCACATTCTATGACACTGAGTTGATGATAGCCTGATCTGAGGTCGTCTATCTTGGAAAAGTAGCTAGCACCCTGAAGTTGGTCAAACAAGTTGTCAATTCTAGGAAGTGGATATTTATTCTTGACTATGACCTTGTTCAACTAACGGTAGTCAATACATATTCTAAGAGAACCGTCTTTCTTACATATGAATAGAATAGGTATGCCCCATGGGGAAAGTTTGGGTCTAATGAATCCCTTATCTAAGAGTTCCTTCAACTATTTTTTTAATTCTTTGAGTTCAGCTGGAGCCATTTTATATGGTGGAATAGATATAGGCTGAGTATCTGGGAAAAGGTCTATTTCAAAGTTGATTTCCCTTTTGGGAGGAACTCCAGAGAGATATTCAGGGAACACATTTGGAAATTCCCTAACTATTGAAACTGACTCAAAGGTTGAAGTTTCTGAGTTAGAGTCTTTGACTCACACAAGATGGTAAATACACCCCTTTGATATCATCTTTCTGGCTCTAAGGTATGAGATCAACTGACCCCTAAGAGATATATTACTACCACTCCATTCAAGGACTAGTTCATTTGGGAACTGAAAATGAACTATTCTATTTCTACAATCAACTGAGGCATAGCATGAGTGGAGCCAATCCATACCAAGAATGATATCAAAATCCATTATCTCTAACTCCATGAGATCAATTGAAGTGACTTTCTAAGATATTATGACTGTACAGTTCCTGTATACCTATCTGGCTACAATGAAAATACCTACTGGGGTAGACACTAAAAAGGGCTCTGCTAGAGTTTCTGGACTGACTCCAAATTTAACAGTTGTATATGGAGTTACAAAAGAAAGAGAGGCTCTAGGGTCTAGTAAAGCATAAACATTTAAGTGAAAGACCTATAACGTACCAGTAACTATGTTAGGAGAATTTTCTTGATCTTGGAGGGACCGAAGAGCACATAATCTATTCGGACACTGACCACTGGTAGCACTGGAAGCGGTACCCTACTGAGTTGGGCGACCAGATAGAACTGTCGACTGATGGGACTGTCCCTGTTGGTGCACATCCCTACCTTTTTGAGCAACTATCCGGCACTCTCGAATCTGATGGCCTGGCTTGCCACACTCGAAGCACATATCACTACCCTCTCTATACTTACCCTGATGGAGTTTGCCATATTTTTGACATAGAGAATTTATATGAACACTGCTAACACTAACCTGGGACTTAAAGCCTGGTGCTCTATCCCTATTATCATTTTTGAATTTGGGTATGGGAGTACTGGTTAAAGAGGGTGTTGGGTTTGTAGACCTCTGATGAAATTAAGGGTGGTTACCACCCTCTGACTTTGGCTGACTGAAGTTAAAACTACCCATCTTAGACCTCTTATTTTCTCTCTTTCTCTCTTTAATCTTCTTCTCCTCTATCTATTGAGCATGGACCATCAACCTAGATAAGTCCATCTCAATAATAATTATTGCGGTCCTACAGTCCTTGACCACACTATCAGATATGCTAGACACAAACTTACTTATCTTAGACCTATTATCAGCTACTACATGAGGAGCATACCTAGCTAACTGAGTAAACTTTTGGTAATACTCCCTCACGCTCATGCTGCCCTGCCTCAAGTTAATAAACTCTAACACCTTGGCCTCTCTCAACTTCAATTGGAAGAATCTATCTAAGAAAGTTGTGGCAAACTCTTCCCATTCTATAGGACCTGCATCTACTCTCCTATCAACCTTTCACTACTTAAACCAAGTATAGGCTACATCCTGCAAATGATATGCAGCCAACTTAGTGCTTTGAGTAGATTTCACCCCCATAGCATCTATTACCTTTTGAACCATATCTAAGAATTGCAGTGGATCCTTTTTGGACTTGGATCCCATGAAAGAAAGAAAATCCATCCAGGTGAAGTCCCAAATTCTAGTGCAGCAGTATTAGCCACTGGGTTGGCTGGAATAGCAGATGGCCATTCATTTTGTGCTTCTACAGAATTGGCTAGAGTAATGAACGCAACCCTAAATTTTACGGGAGAGACGTGCTCGTCAATAGGATCTGCTTGGATGGGTAAAGGGGCTAGCTGATTTCCTGTTCTTCTACCATTCTTCTTGGGAGGCATGTTTTATAAATGAAAGAAAGAAATGGATTAGACAGGGAGCTTAACCTGAGCTCATGCTCACTCGCACCACATGAAAACTAAAAGAAGGCAAACTTTTCATAAATAGCTCGTAGCCTCTCATCCATAAGTGTGGCATGGTACACACCCATGCATAAGACTCTACTTGACACGGCTTTCAGACTTCCTAGGACACTTTAAAACCTTAGGATCTGATACCAAGTTTGTAACTTCCTAAAAGTACACCCTGGGCATACATAGTGCTTACAGTCCTGAGGGATCACAATCTAACCCATGAGCTGGTACCTGTCATGAGCACTAAATAATAATATCATAATTACAAAAAATCATCTGATATTGCCATAAGGTTTTATCACTGAATCAATACTTAAATATGAATCTATAGAAAAATGGACTAAATCTAATTAAATACTGATAAACTGACATGTCAACTGAAAATTAGAATAATGGATAACTGACTCTAATGTCTGAAAAGCCTCTAAAACTGACTGACTAAATATGAGTTGATGGGACAGGCCCCAACTAACTCTGCTAACTACTAAAATAGATATATGAAGTAAAATAATTTGTCCTCGAATGATGAGGACTCACCACTACTACTGTACTGCTGATAGCCTGAGGAGTGAGGTCTAAGTGTGGTTTGGGGACTGAGCATCAACAACTATGATATAATACATCACAGCGCAAAAGAAAGGTATACGATCAGTACTTTGAATATACTGGTATGCTAAATGAGTAGGCTGATATGCATGGTTTCATGAACAAAACTAATAATTAACTAAATATGCATGTAAAACATGGAATACTGAGTAGAGAAAATAGAATCTGAAGATACTAAAAATATGAAGAATTTATAAATACCGAGTATGCATGACAATTTGTAAATACTGAAGATACGTAAAAATCTAGAGACACTAGGGATGCATGACCAAGCATATAACATGGACTTAGTAAAATCTGTAAATTGAAATACTAAAAAATACTGATATATGTATGCTTTGGTCAAACAACTCTAAGATTGCATAACAGAACTGAGACTGTAACTGAAACTATATGAGACTATGGGAGGTATCATCTAACCGACATTCCCCAATTTGAGCTAATCGGTGTCCAACCTGTAACCCCAGTTAGAAGGGTGTTAATACCATGCCACTGGTGCTAATGATAGTTGTGTTGATCTACTCAACTGATATAATATCCAAAGGACTAAGGGTGTCAAGTCTGAACTGATGGGTGACCCTACGAGATAGTCAAACCTAATCTGATGGGTGACTTCTCATACCCTACGCTGACTACGTAGTTCTGGAGTATAGGGAATGCTACTAATGACTCTGCCTATCTGACAGGGAGGCTGCCATCTCTACACTCTCTCGGTGCTAAATCCTACTCCCAACTGAAATACTAAATTGTTCTGAGTTCATCTGACCGGTAACTGACTGTTCCGATAATGCTCATAGTATGTTCTGAAGACAATTCTGTAATGTACTGATACTAGACTAACCAAACAGCTATGGATTTCAGGTATTCAATACCCGCAGGACTCAAAAACAATAATAGTAAAATGACCCTAAAGCTTGAAGGACAAAATATGAAGGTTTTAATTTAAATTAATCACTCTTGTAGGACTTTTATCAAACACTTGTAGTTAAAGGTTTAAAACAATCATAGGAATGCCATGGAACTTATAAAAATAGCATGAATTCAACATAATAGTACTAAATCATGGTTTTATGCAATGAATATTAATATAAAAACATGAAGGATTGAATGATATCAATAATTTCATGGTAACATGGTATAAAATCAATAGTACATGGAGGTTCATGGGTGAAATTATTAAAATCAAATAGCTTGAAAAGATTATAACTTGGTAATTAAAATAGGATATTTGGCCATGGATGAAAGGAATCCATGGATGAACATCTAACATACCCGGGATAGTGAATTTCTTGAAGTTCTGGGTGAGTTCTTGAGGATTAGCCATGAAATTAGAGAGCTAGGGTTATTGATTTTGGGGAAAATAATTAAAATAATGAGTTTAAAAACATTTTTAGGGCTTAAAAGACCACTAGGGCGGATTAAAATTAGGGGAAAGGACTGTTTTACTCTTAGGTAAAACTCTTAATTTTTGTTAAATTTTTCCGAAATGGGCACCTGACGCGACGCAGCGCTATCGCACCATGTCACTAGAAATTGACAACTGGGAACTGGGCTGAAGGCGTGATGCGAAGAAATTGTGGTGCCCCTTTGATTCTGATTTTCACCATTGGTGTGACGCGCCATGATCGCACTGCCTCAATGGATTTGGAGAATTATGAACTAGGCCTACAACGCGACACGCCACTATCGTGGAGCAACACTGAAAATTGACAATTTCTATTTACACTGACTCCGCGACATGCTAAGGTTCAAAATGACGGTGTTTAATAATTGAAACTTAAAATCGTCATAACTTCTTACCCGATTATCAGATTTAGGCGAATTTTATATCATTGGAAAGCTAATTAAATTACCTATGCAATGGTAGGATCTAAAATAAAAAATAATGACTTTTTTAAAAAAATTATTTATGAATACTCAAGCACTAGGACTTAGGTTATGTTAGAGAAAATACGAGGTATTACACAAATGATATAACAACACTATCAAACTTGAGATATCATTGACGGGAATCTTGCTTCAAATCATAAATAGAATTCTTTAATTTTCACACTAGATGCTCCTTTTTTATTTTACTAAAACGTTCAGGTTAATTCATGTAAATTTTTCCAGACAAGCATTCATTTAGAAAATCTTTCTTGACATCAATCTGGTGGAGCTCAAGTTCACAATGAGCTACCAGTGCCATCATAATTCTGAAAGCATCTTGAGTAGACACGGGTGAGAAAATCAAATTGTAATCAACTCCTACTTTCTAAGTAAATTCCTTTGCCACCAATCAAGTCTTAAACTTGTCAATCTTTTTGTGACTGTCATTTTTTATTTTATAAAGGTGTAATGACATGGGAGAACCTCGTTCTTGACTCCATTTGTCATTTTGATTCTTTTACAGATGATTTTACCAACCAAACACTTAAATACAATGAAACTCAATCTTTTAAACCCTTTTCTCATCAGGTCAAGGTGTGTGTTATACAAGTGACTACATGTAAAATTTCACATTATTTTTTAATGATACATAAGAGATTAAATATTAAAAGATAAATACCTATGATAAATAAATAACATGAAATAAAATAAAAATAAGAAAAAATGTTCCCCATCTTCTCCACCCCCACTCCCACCCCAATTTTAGTTTTCTCTCCCTTCCTTATTTTTTTCTCTTCTTCTTTGTACCCCCCCCCCCCCCAAAACCAACAATACCCTTTTCGACCCTCTAAATACTTCTTCAAGTAAATAAATTAAATTCACCCGCTATTATAAATTTTTGAAAAAATAAGTAGTGATTATAAATTTAAATAACAATCGAGAAAAAATTATTAAATAATTGCTGAAGATAGCCTCATAATTAGAGTAATTAATAAATAATTTTTTTGTCCCTTCGTTCTTTTTGAAAAATATTATTTTTTTCTGTATGTATTTCTAATTTTTATAGAAAAAATATAATTTAAAAGAAAATAGGGGATTTAATTTATGAATAAAAATAGATGGTTGTGTTAAATGAGAAGAATACATTGATTAGGGTTTAGGGTAGGAGGGGGGAACTAAGAAGTTTTTTTTTGGGGGGGGGGGGGTGATGATGTTTAATGAAGAAAAGTTTAAAAGAAGAAGAGAGAAGCAAAGAGGGTAGGGGTTAGAAGAAGAAGAGGAAGAAGTAGAAAAAGAGGAAGAATAGAAAAAGGAAAAATAAGAAGAAGAAGAAGAAGAAGAAGAGGAAGAGGAGGAGGAGGAGGAG